>NC_051164.1:75116917-75213250 GCF_013339745.2 Dermacentor silvarum | reverse complement strand
GCTCAGTCGACTCTGTCGTAGCCAGGCCGACGTCCTGGCTTTCGCGGCTACACACATTAGCGTCCCCCGCTGAGCAGCTGCGCGCATAACACACCGTGGTGCGTGCCCTATGAGCGGAGCCGACAATAAATCAAGTGGAGCTATCGAATCCTCTCTGTAGCCGCGGACAGAAACCACTGGTTTTTTCCTTCGATTTCATCTCGTGCACTACTGAGTGAGGCACGACGCCTGCACTGCCGCTGGCGGTGCTCCTGCTCGCGCCAGCGTTGGGAGACGCCTTCGACGCAACGCTATAAGCCTTCTTTCGGTGCTTCGCTCTCGAGTGAAACTGCCAATTTCTTTTAATACGTTAGCATTAGGAATGTAAAGTGGAAAAAAAGTGTATTGCGTGTTAAGCGTGGGAAACGGTCACGTGGAAGAGGTAAAAGGGGGATGGGAGAGCTCAGAAGAACTTTATATATATATATATATATCTATTATATATATATATATATATAATATATATATATAACCACCTCGTGGAGCGGCGGCGAAGCCTACACCGCTCCACGAGGTGATTGCTAGGCAACGCGCGGTGACGTCATCGTTCAGCAAGGTTTTTTTGTACACGCTTCACGGACTGACGGTCGGCTTAAACAGCTCCGCTGTTAAAAATTTGAAATTGTTCGATGAAACACCCTGAATATATAGTGCAACTGACAGTGGTCTACTCCGGACCACCACCATTTGCACTTCGCTCCTTGAAGAGCCAGAACGTATGTCGAGTGAGCTCCCCACGGACAATTTTCAATGTGATGAACGCGGCTTAAATCATGAATCCAGAGCCCAGATATCTCGCATTTTCCGCTAAACTGCCAGTGATCTTTATTTATTTTCAGGTTGCACAAAAATTAAACATCCTAGACTTTATAGTGACTCTTATTCTATGTACTAAAAAAAATGCGGTTGATCCCTCTTATATAGGAATCGGTATAGAACACGAAAGTGAAACGTGTCTTCACAGAAGTAGTGTAATGTTTATTGCACATTGATATATAATGTCTATTGGTGTTTTGTGGCCTAAAGCGCCCTTAGGCGTTGATGCACCCACGCTGACGCCTGGTGGCACGTCTCCCTCCATCACGACTACCAACGTCGATGACCATGAGCAACCGTCGTGCATATGGAAGCTGCACTACGCTGCACACGCTAGCACAACGCGAAAGACGAAGCACGTAACTGACACACTAATACAACGCGCAAGACAAAGCACGTAAGTGAATCGTCACCGAGTCAAATCAGCGCGTACAGCGCGTCGTAATTGCAGCCTCCGCGATCATCTTCAGAAACATTTTCAGAGCTAATTGCGGAGGCCACGCTCCGCTGTGCTGAGTACGGTGAACGCCACTACCAACGCCACCTAGGTGGCGTTGGTAGTGCTTCTTGATGCCAGCGTCCCTTCGAATGCTGGCATCGAGGCGTCGTAGTGGTGAGACCACCGAAGCGTTCACTGTCGGTGCGCGTTAGTGTCATAATGCAGTACTTCTCTTTTCTGCTCGTAGGCGGCGGCACCGCCCCGAACAAGAGCGCGGGTACACAGAGGAGTGTTAGATATATAAGGCGCGTCTGTGTAGCTCTCTGCAAATGCGTTTGTGGCGCAATGGGTTAAACGCTCGGCGATCTATCGTCGCGGACCGAGAGGTCGTGGGTTCGATTCCCAAATTTTGCATGTTTGTAGAACTTTTTCTTCTGATTTCTTTCTTTGTATTATGTTCTATGACGTATTTCCGTGACGGAAATACGTCAGTGAAGTCTTGGTGGACCCCGGCATAAAACACTTTCGTGTTAATAAAAGCGAACCTTGTCAGAAACTCTTCGCAAGGCTTCTTGGCTGAACTTAGCCGAGTGTTTCTAATCACGTCGCCGCCTTGTTGGCCCTTCTACCTGTGTGTGCAGAGACGCTGGATTCCTGCTTAAAACGCCGCAGTATTGTAGAAACCGACTGAATACCTTAGCAGAACTGTTGGTGTCCAAGGTCCAAGAACAGCGGTGCGCGCCAGCACCTGTGGCTAGCCGCTTGATTTCCGCGTCGGCGTATGATGGACCGTGCAGGTAGCCCTGCCTGGTAGTGATGTAGGTGCCTCCATTGCAGGCGACGCTGGCGTTGAACTTGGGCACGTCCTCCAGTCGCGCTGCGGCACAGGGAACAAACAATCAGCAGATAAATCCCCCTATCGAAATGAGTGTACTGCCACATGCAGTTACATGAAACGCACATTCAAAGGGCATTCGTACCGTTTGAATATTCCGCGAAGCCACACAGGAAACCCTAAGAGGTTCCTCGATACGAAAGCTCCGCAGTTGATGGAAAACTTACCGTACTTCTGGGATCGAATATGACACGCAGGCAACCTTCCAAGATAGTTGCTGAACTGACTGGGGTAACCAGGGCGGCATTCTCGAGCGATCACTTTCGGGGATACGAGCACTTTCGCGAGATTTCACGTGACTCGGAAGCGGAGGCGGCCCTGGCCACGCGCCAAGCTCGCTATCATCGCACCAGTGCCAGAAACCCTTACAAAAATCACCATAAACTTTCTGTTGTGTTTCTTTTGACTTTATGTTGACTTCAATAGACAGTCTGTTGAGATTATGTTGAATGACGTGCATTATACTTTTACAGGGGAACGCTGTCGGCCGTATACTTCGATGCATTCAGCGCCGAGTCTCGCGAAAGTGATCGCTCGAGACTAGCGCCCTCGGGGTGTCTAGTATTTGGCAGGACGAGGGCTGTGACTCGACAACTTGAAGTCCTCGAAAAATTGTTCAGCGGAAGAAAATGTGTGGCCACCTGCAAGATGGAGCTATATTCGCGAAATTAACGGTTCGCATTTACATGAATGTAGCTCGAAAGGTCACTTAATCTCGAAGTTTATTAACAGCCTTTGCAGCTTCGTGCCACTCGAAATTATCTTTTCTCGAATCTACCTCTACCATGCGATTTTAGGCAGAACCCATGATGCTGCTGTTCATCTGCAAGTATACAAGTGCACAGAAGCATAGAGAACGGCCACCTGACGAACGCACTGGCGGGCTGGCAGTATTTCATAAATCGAGTAACAGAAAGCTTACGCTGGGCGACGTAACTGCCGCTAGGCGGCACGCATGAGTGAGCCATTATTTCCGTACATTTGGCATGCATTAGGTTAATTTCCTGCGTCGAAAAAATCCAAACAAGACACAGAAAATTGGAGATTTGAGGTGTTCAACGGAGGTCGATTATGGGATATCTCAGGATGGAACCAGTGTTGTACACGTTCCTCTAAAACAGGAACGAAAGCTCGTTCCTTCCCAATCATGAAACGAGTTTCCGTTAGAAGTTACTTTAATGCGAAAGGAACGCGCTCCAGTTACACTTCTAACATTGGAACGTGTCGTTACATTAATGTTACATTTGAGTTTTAAAATGAAAATTTAGTGTCGGATAATCCTGACGCGAAATAAAGTGAGCAACTTAAAACTCACATAGAAATACGTATATTATACGAATTTGAACATCGCCGGCAGCAGATTATCTGGAGATAGAAATAATCCAAATAAACGCTCCTAGACGATTTTTTTTTCAGGGAGCACCGGACATACTCCAGACATGCCTAACTACAACTTTGGTGCTCGTGTATTACAAGTGCAACACATATGGCACTTTCCACCTCAGTCTGCAAATGCGCAGTCAGGATACTGCGCTTCAGATGTGCAAATAGAAAGTCACTCACAAGCACCAATATAATTAAATTTCTTGCACAAGAAACCACATCAAAAGGAAACATACACAGGCATTTAATGAATGCAGATTCAATATTGCAGTATGAGTAGGAAAAATATCCAGAAAACATATTCACAACTTAGTAAAGTCCCTTGTTTGAACTCAGCAAGAGTTGCATTTCGATGTTGGTGTCCGACAGACGAACCCGTCACAATTATTGAAGATTGTCACGTGACAATCTTGAAGCCTAGTCATAAAAATAAACGGAGAAGTCACGAGAACAATGCACTATAGTCACGTGACAGGCAAGCGGTAGTTGTTTGCGCCTCACGCGGTCACCCATCCGCCCTGCATGATGTGCTGTGTAGGTGCTGTTCAATGCCGTGGAACGTTTACAAAAGAAACGCCGTTCCTTCTGCCGTTCCTTCGTAAACCTAAAGAGTTACCGTTACGGTTCCAACAATCCTTAACGACACGGTGGCCTTCCTTCGTTACTCCCAAAAGGAACTTGTTCCAGGAACGCCGTTTCTTGGAACGACGTTCCGTAGAACGCTGGATGGAACCAACATTTCGGCAAGTGGAGTTGTCTTCGTCAGGGCAGGGAATTGTATTCTTCTTCAGGGCGAGGCTTGTCTTTGTCAGAGACTTCTCTGCAGAAGGAAATCTCCTTGTTGAAACGTTGGCTCCAGAATATGAGATATCCCATAATCGACTACTGTTGATCACTGCCTAAAGCAAGTTCTTTGACGTTGCTTCTAATTTTGTCCGCTTCAATTCATTGCGGTGGTGTTACGGCGCATATATAGGGTGTTTCAATTAACTTAGGCCAAACTTAAAAAATATGCAAATGCCACGTAGCTGGACAGAACCAACGTAAGGTTGCTTGCCGTCGCTTGGAGATACTTAGAGTATTTTTTTTGCATTCCGGCTAATTGAATAATTATTCTTAAATAATTAATCAACTTCTCAAATATTATAATTAGATGAAAAGCAGAATAAAGTGGTATGTTCGCCGGAAGTGAAAGAATCCCGCAAACACACGCGAAATTGGCGCGCGACTGGCCGCTCGAGGCACTTCGCGTGTATTCGCTGACATCTTCCACGCTCGGAGAAGCACTTTTATGTAGCACGTATTGAGCAACAGAAAGCTGTATCGGGAGTTTTTGATGTTGCTCTACAATGTTCTCATTGACGCTTTTTATTTAGTTACAATAATTGAGAACTTAATTAGTTAAGAGTAATTCTCTAATTAGGCGGAATGCAAAAAATAATCTGAGTATCTCCAAGCGACGACAAACAACATTACCTTGGTGCTGTCCAGTTACGTGGCCATTTGATATTTTTAAAGTTTGGCCCAAGTTAACTGAAACACCCTATATATGCGCCGTATACCACCAACGGAATGAATTGAAGCAGACAAAATTAGAAGCAACGTCAAAGAACTTGCTTCGAGGCAGTGATCAACAGTAGTGGATGTTTAACAGGCGACCTCATCGGTTCTATTCTAGCGAATGTCACGGTAGGCACTTTCCAGAAAGTTTCCTGGATGTACTTAAAGCTCCTTTCTCTGCACCCACGCAACAAATGGCCACATCAGTGTCATAAAACTGCAACGTCGCTATTTTTCGCTGTTCTGACCTGCGTAACGTATCGCCTTGCCGGAACGTGGCGACTGAACGTATGAACTTCCAGCGAACATGCCACTTTATTCTGCTATACTACATCATTATGAACAAGGAATTAAACGAGAAAAAGTGAAAACATAGTTAAGGTTGAGAAGGTGAGAGTACTGCAATTCTACTTTCGACATGGCGAGGTTGAGATTATTTGCACTCATTGTCTTCGTATCGCTTCCTTAAAGCATGATATCGATGGCTGCTGCAAATGACTGATGAGGGACGGAATGAATGACGTCGGTCACAATCGGTGCCAAAGTGTCCTGCAACGTCGCATTCGCTGAATCGACCGACACTTTCGCACCAACCTCCGTATCACGCCAAATCGTATTGCGTAATACTGATAACAAGTGATGTTGCTCATCAGATGCTGGGGAAGGAAAAACACCGCGTAAAGTAGCGGAGAGTTATGTCAGGTGATGAGATTAGGAAATTTGCTGGTGTAGGAGCCAGTTCGGTCTGCGCAGCAACGCGGTATTTAGTGATCTGTAGAAGGAGCCTTTGTTCTGCGTTGGACGTAATTAGAATGGTAATGCCGATGACGACATCCTTTTTCTTTTTTTTTGTCCCGCCTTCTTTCATGTTATGTTAACCTCGTTAGCCCGATGCAAATTGTATTTCTGAAATGCGAGTCAAACCAATGAAAACAATTTCCCGCAATTACCCGCCGCTGTAGCTCAGTGGCTGCGGGGTTCTGCTGTCATGCACGAGGTCGCGTGTTCGCTTCCAGGTCGCGGCGACCTCATTTCTTAGACAAGAGGGGAGAGGAGGCGGCGTAATGCAAAAAAAAAAAGAAATACTTTCGTGTGCTCAGATTTAGGTGCACTTTCAAAATTAATTCCGAGCCCGTCGACTAAGACGTCCCTCGTAAGCCGCCGAGAGTTGCTTCGAGACGTTAAACTTCTTCACGAATCAATCGATTTCCCATAATCCACGAAGTGAACACCCCCGAATGAATGGAAAGACACGCGGAAGCCCACACGCGCGGAGCATTCGCGATGAAAGAGCAACACGAAGCGTATCAAGGTTTCGCCGATCTTATCCCGCCGGCCGGCGGGCTCCCTTCTTCTGTCGCGAGAAACTCGTCTAAAGGGAACAGGCCAAAAGTCTTCGCAGCATACCTGATCCCGGCGTAGTCAACAAACAGTACGCAACTGCCGCGAGGAGGAGTAGCCTCGACGTCCGGGTGCAGTAGCCGCCAGGCATCGCGTCCAATGTGTGACCGGAACCAGCAGCAGAGGGGGGTTACCCAACTACCACGAAAGCGCGGCGCAATACAGCGAGGTTTACACGCTTCTCCGTTGTGGCCAGGTATAGACACCGTGTCGCCGCCCCCTTCACCTGAGCGCGCTCGGCGCGGCGGAGGACGCCTCTTATCTCGGGGTCACGCCGCGACTGCCGTTCGCCCAGGAGTGACGTCGCGCGGGACCCTCCCCCCCCCTCCCCCCCACCCCCTCCCAACGCTTGCATGCCCAATATCACCACGACGACGGCGACGCGACGCCAGTCTTTTGTTTCGCGTACTTATTTTTTTATGCCTCGCGTCTTTCTGTATACGGACGAGATAAAAGAAGCAGCACCGCCGAGTAGAGGAGATGTGCATGTGCCAAAGGGAGCAGATGCACGCGTTTTTCTCCAGGGCTTTAAATGAGCTCCGAGCCCTCGTGCGAGTTTGACGGAGTTTGAGCCCAAAGAGCGAACTTTCGGAGGATATTCAGCAGAGTTTAGGACCGAAAAGAGACAGTCCGTGCGGTATAACAACGAATGCATGATGACTGTACGACGACAATATCATTCTGTAGTGTCATTGAGCGGATCTACGGGCAGGAAGAGACGAAGTGTACAGGACCGACACTCTATCCTGTCCACTTGGTCTCTTTCCTGCCCGTAAATCCGCTCAACGACACTACATGATGCACCAACAGGCCCAACAGTCTACACTTCTGAAGGTAGTACCATTTGTTTGCCGTCAGTAAATAACAACCACGACGACGACAGGAACAACAAAAGTTTGGAGGAATAAGCATGTAAGATGACAGAGCGAGAGAGAACGCAAGGAGAGCGAAGGCAGGGAAGACAAACACAGAAACGTACGGTTTGCTACCTGAACACTAGGGGTGCGCGCCCCCGCTCGGGCAGCTGTATCTTGAAAGCCATCTACGGCGGAGACGGAGTCCGCTATACGCTGTGCTTTGATGCGAACGGCGGCACGAAGGTCAATTTGCTCGCTGCTGCTGCCGCGATTACTCAATCCAGCGTTCTGACAGCGAGTTTCAGCGGTCATCGTAAGAGATGCGTTCATGTTTGCTAGTGCGCGCGCGACACAATTTTGTTACTATGCCTATGTTTACGAGTTAATACGTCCGATAAAACTACTAACCTCCTTTCGTGTAGCTGTCCACTAATTTGCTATCGCAATCGATGCTTCGCCTTTCGGGCGAAACTGCGACTTTTCTTTTTATTTGGCGACATCTGTCACGGCAACACGATGATGATAGCTTTCATAGCGTTATTAACGCACACATATCACCTGCCGAAACAACCTATGGCACTTATGTACGTAAAAAAAAATCACCGCCCAAGCACTCCGTAGAGATGGTTAACCAGCGAAGCTTAAACGTGCGGCCCCGGTGTTTATCAGAGGGTTAATCCCGACGTTGTATTGAAGCGTTTCTCAATTACTGGTTACATGTTTGTGTTTCTAGTGGAACGCAAGCGCCAATGGCGGGCGGATTCTGCTAACCACGACGCCGATGCTAACTCGCCATATCGTACGCATGCGACAACGGCGAGCCAAGGAAGCGGCGTTGCGGGCAGAGCAGCGTCAACGTGGCAATGGCGGGAACGCGTTCGCCGGGGCCAACGCCCACTTTCGGCGGGAGTTTCTCGAGCGGCACTTTGGCTTCGGCTGCGATGAAATGTCCACGTTGAAAATGCGAAGTGGAACGCAAGCGCCAATGGCGGGCGGATGCTGCTAACCATGATGCCAAGCTAACTTGAGATATCGAACGCATGCGACAGCGGCAAGCCGAGGAGGCGGCGTTGCGGGTAGAGCAGAGTCAACGTGTCAATGGCGGGAACGCGTTCGCTAACGACGTCACTAACGGCGGTGCCAATGGCGAGCGCTTGGGCGCGACGTAGAGAACGACGTAACTGACGGCGCAGCCAATGGAGACGTTTATCGAAACATGTGGCGAACGGTTTTTCGTTTCGCCTAGCCATATACAGCTTTCGCTGTAAAATTCAGAGCCCTTCCCCTGTCGAGAAAACGGGGGTATGCGAAGCTTGTGCAAGACGACGCTGTCGAAGGCGTTACGCTTCGTCTGCCCTAAACTCAGGGTCAGCGGCTCTTCGGTGACGTTTGGCCTCAACATCGCGCTCCCACACACTAGGGGTCCGCGGCTCTTCGCTGACGTTTCGCCTGGGCTTCGGAAGCCCTCACGCTAGAATCGGCACGTCGACGACGAGCCCTTTCCCGAGCGAGTTCACGGCGCCATTGCTCAAACGCAACCTGCTCCTCGGCGGAAAGCACCACGAAGGCCTTCCCATCCGGGCGCCGAAACTGATCTGAGGAGTATTAATTGCCACAGAAATATTTGACTATGGTATAGCCATGGTTTGGTTTACAGTATACACATACGCCCATTCTCCGGAGCTCGATGCGCAGGCGTCATATACGCTGTCGCTTCTTGAACATGTGCCTGTCGGTCGGGGCACTATACGTACCTACTCATTGGTTGTCATTATAGCACTTAATCATGTCAGTTTTGCGCGTTCTTCGATTAGAACAGGAACTCGGAGGAAACAAATGTGCGGAAAGAGGGTGCGAGCCATGTTCAACACGACAGTGAGGTCATTGACAGATGCGTGGACAATATATCTACAATAGAGCTAACACTGTGATGCGAGTCCACCTATAATGGCTGTCGCATAAAAAAAATATTTTTTTTTTTTAATGTGCGTGCAAACGAGGAGGAACCCGCACCAACTGTTCCCCTGTCATGCAGTCCGCACGGTCTTGAGATGTGCAACAGCGCATTTAAAGCGGTCTGTACAATTGCCCGTCTCGACTAATGTCCCAGAATACTTTTCTCTGACAAAATGTGATCATACACTCATTACACTACATGTAGCGAGGGTATAGTCACAATAGAGGTACCACAATGGCACCTCACAGCCGCATGACGTCGCAACCATGACCATCGATCATATCAACATGAAACAAACAGGCGTTAACTAAGACCACGCCGACCCACGGAGGACCTAAGTGTCGGTTCAACTCGTCGTGTAATGGTCCACACGGAAAACCCAAGCTGAAGGACGGGTGTTAGGGAGTGCACGCAGTCGAGGAGTTACACTGTACGAGTGCGAGCTCACGCGCAGGCAAGTAAACTTTAATAGCTGCATCTGTTGACATTGGCATTGGAAAGTAGTCGGCCCGATTATAGATCAGGCATCTTTTTTCAGGCGGTGGTTGACTACGATGCCCCGTAAAGGCTCGTTCACACTAGGCCGACAGGACACCGATTTCGGTCTGCTGACTGTTGGCAACACCAGTTTACAGGACGGAAAACGCTGTGGCCATCGGTTTGAAGGAAGGAAAGTGCGATCGCCAACAGTCGGCAGACCAAAATCGGTGTCGTGTCGGCCTGGTGTGAATGAGCCTTACCCTGATATATATACTGATAAATGACGCTCGCGGTCTATGTCGACTGCGCGGTGACATAGTAGTTTCGTGTCCGTGGATATTATTTGTTAGATCAGTGAAGAAATAACAATTGTAGACTCTGGAGAGCTGCCTGACGATCACAGACGATGGACCACGCGGCATGACGATCCCTCGGTTACATACTAATTCGTTACGGAAACTGATAAATCTACATATCCTGCACCCATGGTAAACAGCTAACCCACTCAAAGGCAAACTGTCCCTAGAGATACTGTAGAAAGCCATTGGAGTGTTCGTAAGCTTACACTATTCGGTAAACCTACTCTGACCCAACCATGGTAATAAGCCTGACCATGCAGACCTGCAAAACAGAATGATCGTCTCGACTTCCTCTTTCATCTGCTAATTAAAACTAAATTTCGGGGTTTTACGCGCCAAAACCACGATCGGATTATGAGGCACTCCGTGTAGTGGGAGACTTCGGACTGCATTTGACCCCGTGAGGTTTTTTTCACGTACACCCAATGCAGTCGCTGTTATCGTATTTTTTTTAATATTTCACTTTGTTTCTGACCCGGTTATGATTTCTTTTGCATAAATTAAACTAACATATAACCTAACCTGTCCACATACACACACACAAAAAAAAGAAAAAACACCAGCCCTTTCCCTGTCGAGAAATTGGGGGTAAGCGAAGCTTGCCGTGTGTATACCTGACCTACTACTTTTCCTTCCCTTTCATACTACTCGTCGCTCCCTTTCCTTGTATTTTTCCTTCCCTTTCGGGCAACTTTCCCTTCCGTTGCGTTGTACGATTCTCTGCTCGTCGCTGCTGTCGCTTGCGTTCGACGTCTCGAGTTTGCTCGGCGCGCGTGGTTAGCAGCATTCGCCCGCCATTGCGGCTTGCGACTCTTCGAAATTAAATTTCTTCAAAATTATATCTGTCCGTCACGTAAGACAATAAACGGCTCATACCCCTTTAAGCAATGGCTCACACTCCCGTAAAAGCGGCCTCCCCGTTACGACGACAAAAGAGAAGTGAAATTCTACGCTGGAACGATGAGTGGCAACGCGGCCAACTGTCGAAGAAGACGACGACGATGACGAACGCGGGTGCAGTGGCACGAGCGCGTGCCGAGCACGAGGCAAACCGAGGGGTGTCAACGACCCCACTGCGGAAGAAGACGACGAAGCTCGAGCCAATGCTGGTGATGATATTTTTTTCGCGTACACCGACCCCGACACAAGCGAGCCAATACAAGCTTCGCTTGAAAAGAGTTTGCACCGGCACGCGGGATTACAGGCGTACGTCCACTACAGGGAATCGCTGCTACGTGTATCGCGCCCGTTGCGCCGACGTCGCCCGCTTCGCCGCAATGTTGTTCTCGGCCGGAAGAGTGACGGGGAGCTACACGGCCAGGGGGCCAAGGCTATTGAGTACAGCGGAGCGTTTTCTCGGAAGGCCTCGCGCCACATACTCACCCACGTGAGCTACATCCACAACGAACAAGAATATCAGTGATTTGTTCACCGCCTGCTATATGCTTCGCCACGGCACGGACGCGCGGGAGCATGCACTGTGCACTCTCGTCGTCCCATCTGTATCCCGTAATAATAACCCGAAGCCCGGCCCTTGAATCCGTGTGCTTCTGCAGATTCTCTAGCTGCGCAACATTTATCCGCCTGGGAAGTGCGTACAACACTGGGTACCAGAGGCGTAGCCAAGGGGGCGGGCACCGGTCACCCCCCCCCCCCCCCCCATCCCCCTTTTCGAAATTTCTATATATCAGGGATACCTGGCATGAAACGACGTGCGACAACCTGTCCCGCCTCACTTACCCGGTCAAATGCTTAGCCCCCCCCCCCCCCCCTCTCCACAAAAAGTATATAATTCCAGGCTTGGCTACTGCAGGGGACAACATCCCTATAAGTTTTGCAGACGCCTCTCTAGTGTAATTTTTTACACGGAGCCATTCGGTGTCTCTAATAAAGAATCGCCGCATGTAGCGTCTTTTACAACAACAGCTATAATGTCTAATTGACATTAAGAGAAAAAAATTGGGAGGACGCTTAAGCTTCGCTTTTAAGAGTGCAACGCGATAGCATTCAAAGATCCCTGACTGCTTCTCACGCTTCCCGACAACTGCAGCGTAAGCAACCGTAATGGTTACCGGGAAACACTGGCAGCAAACGCTATGCACGAAGGCGAGCTTTCTGGTAGAAAGGCGGCCTCTTGCGTGGGGCGATCCCGACATCACCGACGCCGAAGAAACTGCTATTTCGCTCGCTCTTGTCCACGGCTACAGACAGAGACGATCGCTCATAGTTATGACGGACTCCCAAGCGGCTTGCCGCAAATACCTACAAGGGCGCATCAGCCAGCCCGCCCTAGGTATCATCATGAGCGCGACAGATACTGACGACCATCTCAGTACACACGCCCACCCAATTCGGCATCGGATAATATGGACCCCGGGTCACATGGGGCTGGAGGGAAACCAGGCGGTGGATAGGGTAGCTCGAGGGTACACGAGCCGAGCACCCTCCAACTGCTCCCCTGAGGAACCCGTTCCCGTCCCGTGCGACTACTCGGCCATTCTAAACCACTATAGAGGACTTAGGAGAACCTATTCCCCACCACGTCGAACACTAAATAAAGAGGAATCGGTCAGTTTGAGACAAATCCAAACCGGCACGTATCCCAATTTGCATATCCTCAGTAAAATACATCCTACGGCATACCCTTCTCGCTGCTCATGGTGCTCAGCTAAAGCAACCTTATTTCATATCACGTGGGCATGTCAGGCTATCACTGCCATACCCCCCATACAACACCCCACAGCGGAGCGATGGGAAGAGCTGCTGGCCAGCGAGAGCCTGGACGATCAGCTGAGTCTGATTGACCGGGCCCGCAGAGCGGCCGCCGCAAGCTGAGCCCTGGACTGAGGGCCCCCCACCGCAAGACAAGAACCTCCGACCACCCGGAGTATCTCCGCAGCAATTTTAGAATTAATAAGTTTTCACCACCACCACCCGGAGATATTGCACAGCCACGCCAAAAAAAAAAAAAAAAATGCATAATTTTCAGGTTTCCGTTTTTGTTTCGTACTTTTAATATTTCAGTCTGAGAAGACTTAACATAAAAGGCATGCGCTGTGGGTGTTTTGTTTCATGACATTTGTTTGTGGATTATCATCTCCAAAATTCCGAGGAATAGCTTTGCCAACAATGCAGGACAAGGTATGAGCAACATTAATGACAGAATGGTGTGGCATACCTAAATATATGTGGAGGGCCTGCGTGGTTGGGGATGATTTTCTCAGCCCGCGGGCGCCAAACCCGACGCCAGATTTTCTGCGACACGGGACCCTTAACGCTATCGCATTACATATGGAGCTGGGCAGGCCATGTAATTCCGTAAGATGGATAACCGGTGGACCATTAGAGTTACAGAATGGGTACCAAGAGAAGAGAAGCGCAGTCGAGGACGGCAGAAAACTAGGTGGAGTGATGAAGTTAGATAATTTGCAGGCGCAAGTTGGAATCAGCCAGCTCAAGACAGGGGCAATTGAAGATCGCAGGGAGAGGCCTTCGTCCTGCAGTGGACATAAATATAGGCTGATGATGACAGCAACAGCTGTCACGGACTATTCACTCGCCTGGAAACTGTTTCCCCTAAAGTGGGCGTCGTAAATGAGTTTTACTGCGACAGCAGATATGCGGAGTTGAGCGTCGGACCGCGACGGCGTTGCGAGGTTCACAGTATGGCGCCGTCGTCATGGTAACGATCCGAGCCGCGGCACCGGGTACGCGCTCACCGCGTGTGAGATGGCTCTTGGCGCGGGAGTGGGTGACGTCACGAAAGGTATAAAGAACGTAAGAGAGAACGTACTTTAATTACAAGGATGGCTCAGTCACCTAAGCAGGAGAGAGGGCCAGTGGCGAGGATAACAAAACAAATAAGTTAAGAAATGTGAAAGAAAGAAAGAGCCCAATAATAACCTTTCGGTCAACCCGGCCTCGCGCACGAACTCCCATAGGGGAGTTTGTATATCAGAGGGCATCGTCCTGAGGTGGTGGAGTAGGCTATATGCCACCACTGAGGCAATGCCACGTCCCTTGTACTTCGGTCTTACTATCGCGAAATCGACAGTCCCACAATAGGTGTCTGACTGTCACGCGAGCGCCGTTGTTGCACGTACTTCGCGTCACTGGCGATCGTTTTTCCTCCTGGTAGTTGTCAAAACGATGCCTTTGAAGGGTGACCTCGCGTCTTTCTTGAAGCGGCGTACATGCGCCAATCAGCCTAGTGTCCCTTGTGTGGGTGCACATACAGAGACACTAACTTAGTCGGGGTGTCTTCAGTGAGGGCTGGGCCCGTACCGACCTTTTTATTAATCATAACGAGCGTCAAAATGGAAAACAAAGTGCATGTGTGCGAAGTGTGGGACGTCGGTGATGTGGTAGAGGTAGAGAGGGGATGGGAGAGCTTAGAAGAGCGTGCGTGCGTGCGTGCGTGTGTGTGTGTATGTATGTATGTATGTATGTATGTATGTATGTATGTATGTGATGCATGTATGTAATGCATGTATGTATGTATGTATGTGATGCATGTATGTGATGCATGTATGTGATACATGTATGTGATGCATGTATGTATGTATGTATGTATGTATGTATGTATGTATGTATGTATGTATGTATGTATGTATGTATGTATGTATGTATGTATGTATGTATGCATGTATCCTTGTAGTGGAACTGATGGTGGTCTGCTCCCGACCACCGTTAGTTGCACTTCGCACCTCGAAAAGGCAGGACGCGCATCGAGTGAGCTCCTGGACAACACTTTGCAATGTCGTGAACGAGGTTTAAATCATGGATCCGGCACATCAAAGCGGTGGGCCGTAATACTAACGCATTTCTCTCGCATACACCACTAAATCGCCACTGTTTTCTTTTTCTTATATGCCTCGTCGCCTCGTCGCCAGGGCCAAGGAGGCAGTGAGGGCCAGAGGGTTCCTGGAATGAGGAAACCTCCCACCTAGAGTATCCCACCCGGGATACTGTATCGAAATTAAACGTTTATTCCTCCTCCTTTACGCATAAATTTCTTTTAGCTCCCGTTGTCGGCGACCTTCACGTGACCTTGAGCCAAAAGCCAGAGCCATTATCCGGGCATTCAAACGAGAACATTCGGGCGTCGTTGCGAGAACCAAACGAGATCATCCAGGCAACCAGTCATAAGTTCAGAAAATGCGGTCTCTGGCCTCCAATCCTTTGTACAGAACCGCATTAAATACGCTAGTTACTGCCCAAACTAGTTACAAAAAAGTATTGCTTCCGAGTTCTTCCTTATGTTTGTTCACAATGTCACACAAGCTGTAACTTCTAGTACGCTGAAGATTTATTTGTCATTTCTAATAGCGACGTTCAAAAGGCAGATACAGGGCCGTATGCCCTTGATTGTCATCTTTTGGCGTTGAGACAGGGTTGCCTGTGCTCTCTTCAACGCCAGCAGTCCGCAACTTCCCCGGCACGCGGGTTTTGCGCGCCTGCTTCGAGAGATGGCGCCACGCTGCGTGACCAGGCCGGAAGTCCGGCGCGCCGCGGATAGCAATTGTGTGGTGCGGTGTCGTGTGGTGGGGATGCGCCCATGCGAACATGCACTATACTCATTTTAAGATTGTGGCAGTATCATCGCCAACCAATCTGTTTTGCCGGTAGCCATTTCATGCTTACATCTACTCTCGATTACGCGAAAGCCAGTATTTTTTACGAGCGAAGCTTGTCTTTGTCTAGCCTGAACGTCCGTGTCTGTTCGCATAAACTATCATCATCAGCAATGGCTCGAGCGTCGTCGTCTTCTTCCCCAGCTGGCACGTTGGCGCCCAGCGGCGCAACCAACCGCGCGAACGCGCTCGTGCCATTATTCCGGCGTTCGTCGTCGTCGTCTTCTACAGCTGGTTCCGTTGGCGCTCGCCATTTCAGCGCAGAATTTAACTTATCTTCTGTAGTCGTAATGGGTAGGCCACGTTTACGGGGATATGAGCCATTCCTCAAGGGGGTATGAGGCATTCCTTAATGGGGTATGAGCCATTCATTGCCTTACGTGACGGACAGATTTAATTTTGAAGCAATTTAATTTTGAAGAATCGCAAGCGGCAATGACAGCCGGATGCTGCTAATCACGCCGCCGAGCAAACTCGAGACATCGAACGCAAGCGTTTGTGGCTCGACAACAACTTGTCCCTCATCAGTGCGATCCGCTCCGACGAACAGCGACACAATGCCTTGCAGTATACCACAGCAATCACGAGGCTACTCTGCTCACTTGCAAAAAATTGACCGGTGAAGTTTCCGATGTTCAATAAACATGAGTTTCACTGAAAACCTGTCTTCATTGATGTCACCAGTGTCCACACAATACACATCTCCTTAATCACAAGGGCACATTGCAGTAAACGTAAAGTTGATGGCAAAGGGGACGGTGAGGCATACAAAGGGACAAGCTTCGCTTATCATCCATCCGCACGGAGTGGAAGGGCCGACGATTTTATTTATTTATTTATTTATTTATTTATTTATTTATTTATTTATTTATTTATTTATTTATTTATTTATTTATTTATTTATTTATTTATTTATTTATTTATTTATTTATTGCGATGAAGACTTGCCTAAAGCATGATATTTGGTGTCCATTATATGTGTACTGCAAGGCTTGTGTTGCGTGTCAAGTGAAGCAGTATCTTGTGGTGTCTGTTGGCATGTACACAGTGATCACAGCTGCATGGTCGTGGCACTGTATAGCGGTTTCGCTTGCACGCCTGGACAAGTCCCTATACTAAGTGGTGGGAATCTGCTTCCATCACTAGAAAGGGACAGAGTGCACACGTTGTACCCCGTGGTAATTGCGGCCAGTTGCAAGTGCAGGTGACGTGCACCAAGTCCGGCACCCCCTCCCCCCCCCCCCCCCCCTTCACGAGGAATCCCCTTGGGCAAAGGATGGGAATTGTGCGGCACATTCGCCTTCAGCCCATGGCTTGCTTGCAGTTTGAGTTACTCGCGTTCCTGCTCCGGTTCCAGGCGCATGAGAGGTCCGTAATTCCCAGATGGTCTCCGCCTATGAAAGTTTAGAGCGGCGCTCGAGCGTGGTAGCGGTGCTGGCGAAGTGCCGACAAAAAAAAAAAAGAAAAGAAAAGTCAAGCGGGTTTTTCCAACTAACCCCGTTCGGGTAGGATTTGCGAAAGAGTTGCGAACGATAACAAAACAATGGCACAGGACACGCATCAAAAGCGTGTGCACCATGTGAACGCACAACGTCACAAAAGAAAGAATGCGTTATTGAAGTATCAAAGGATTAAAGTACACTATATACTGCTGTCACTGTAAATTATCTGAGTTCACAGTAAGATTACAGGTTTGTTTGCGTGCGCCTCCTTGCGTGTGGACGGGTGTGTGTGTCTGTGTGCGTGTGTATGCGTGCGTGTAAGTAACATCAGATAATTTGCTAATAGCAATTTGCTAATAGCTGCGTTTGGAGCATACGTTTGCATAGTAAAATTTGTGCCTTGTATTCTTAAATGCCGCCGGAGTAGCGTATCTAACCGGCGGAGTAGCTTAGTAGCTAAGAATCTGCGTGCGCTGCTCGCACAGAACGAGGACGTGGGCTCAATCCTGTCCACGGCAGCGGCATTTCGATGGGCGCGAAATTCAAAAACGCTCATGTACATGAATTTAGGTGCCCGTTAAAGAACCCCAGGCTGTCAAACTTAATCCGGAGTCCCTCATTTCAGCGTGCCTCGTAATCGGATCGCGGTTTTGGCACGTAATACCTCAGAATTTCAATGTCATTCCATATACTGTGCAAACCGTCCAACGCTATTGAGAATCAAGATACCCCGTAGCCGAATTAGCGATTAAAATCATCGCCCGACGCCGCGCGATAGCGTGGCTCTCCATTTGATTAACTCCAAGGCTAGCCACATTTTTTTTTTTTTTTTTGCCATCGCCGGCTGGTAGATAAGCGGCTTCCTGTTCTCGCACTATAGCAGATACGATGCATAGCGCCGGCGATCACCATACCAGCTGCTGACGTCAAGATAGGGCGCATGACGCTTTTTTTTTTATGAATCTTACGAACCACAATATCTGGCGACAAGTATTTTTGCGTACGGCCGAAAAAAAATTACGGAGAAATGCTTCGGAGAGTAAAAAGCATGAATTCTCCTTCAAAAGTGCACTTGAAAACACAATAGTTATAATTCCTAATAATGAACTAACTGAGCATCGTGATTGGCATGCAGGTTTTGCGCATCTATCCATATTACTCCCTACACAGCTGTGCGAATTTTACTTACAAACGGCGCGCAATTTAAAAAACAATTTTTAAAAAAAGGAAGCAACAAAGAACTTACGTGAAACCAATTTCGAAAATTATCATTCTAATATTGCCAAATAACCGTTCACTTTCAGCAACTTTTAGCATTTTAAAGACAGAACGGTACGATTTTTTTTTTAATTTTTACAATGTATTACTTTTTTCTTGGCTACCCCTGCAGACCAGTGCTACAAGAAATAGCCGACCCGTGCAATCCCATGTACAGCTATAGCTTCTATGTCGTGTATAGGAAGGCGTTGCTCACATGAGCTATGGCAGTTTCGGTCCGTGTATAGTTGTCTTATTTCTTTGTGTTTGCCCAAGCCGAGGCCTTCGGTTCGTCCGCGGCACTTTAAATTTCGCCTGCGCTAGCGCATTGTCGTTACTCGGCAAACGAAGGCGTGTCTGATGCCTATTCGTTATCGTGCACCTGGGCGCTGCTGCATCCGACCTGCGATGTCCTACGACGTGACGATGAAAATGGAGCGCTATGCGAAGAAACGCCGTGCGGTGCTTGCTCGCTCTCAATATAACACAAGTCAGAACATTTCAGGCCGCAATCCCCAACACCAGTGCAGGGTAGCAAACCGGAAACTCGCCTCTGGTTAACCTCCCTGCCTTTCCTCTCTCTTTCTCTCTTCAGGCCGCAATAACTGCAGGATGTAATGCCTTTTAAGTGACATAATGCAATGTTGTCTTGTCTGATAACTGTGATGTGAAGACGTTACGCGACACAGAATTACAAGTGCTTCAAAGATACTGTGAATAGGCTGCACAATACTTGTTATTTTGTCAACTTTGTGTTGGCCATACAGCTTTTCATCTATTGAAACATCATTATTTTGTACTGTCATATATATTGGGTGGGTAATTCTAGGCGAATAAATGTAAACTGGTTGTCGAAACATCCCTGGCACTGTTAATCATTCCTTTCTATTCATACACAGTATACAGAAGCAACTTTAAAGACACGCTCACGCGTAAGCTGGGGCGAGCTACAAGCTCAAATAAAAAGAAGAAAAAACACTTCACGTAGTGGTCCAAATGCCGTATTTTAATGCGATAGCATTAAAGTCCCCGTGTACCCGAAAATCCGGCGTCGGCCTCCGCGCCTGAGAAAAGAATCCCGAGCCACCTCGACCACACAGGCCCTCCGCGTGGCGCAAGGTGTTAGTGAAAGAAATTTGAGTTTCTCAAAGTAAAATACGTCAGAAAAATCGTTTGGTACGACTTAACTACAACCTACAAACATGATAGCGTCGGGGGGGGTAATTTTAATGTACGAGAAAACATAATTCTGTTACGAGGAAACTCAAACACAAACCACTTTTCTAGCATTTCTACCGCACGAACAAGGGCGCGGACGGGTATATTACTTGCAAAAACACCATCCAGATGGCGCTCGCCTCCTAGGCAGCGTCATCTGGACACTGCCTAGGAGGTGACAAAACTGTCAATCAAATATTTGGACTGCAGGAGGGGTGCAAACCAGGAAACAGCGGTTAAGAAAAAGGTTAAGGAAACAGAGAGGAGTCTGTGGAAAACAGGGATGCAGACGAAATCAGCACTGGGAACATACCGAACTTTCAAGCAAGAAATTGCCAAAGAAAATATCTACGATAATTCTAGGGGAAGCTCTTTGTTGTTTGAAGCAAGGACGGGAGTATTGCGGACTAAGATGTACCGAGTCAAGTACCAAGGTATAGACAAGTTGTGCTGTGCGTGTGGAGAAGAAGAGGAAACGGCTGAACACCTCATACTTTGCTGTAAAGGGCTTAACCCTACAGTGCAAAGCAACGGGGCTGATTTTTTTAAAGCATTGGGGTTTAGGGAGAGTGAAGGCAAAATAGACTTTAAGCGGGTAGAAATAACCAAACAGAGGTTATCTGATTGGTGGATAAAATCAAGGCAGGGGTGAAATTTCACCCACCACAAAGTACAAAATATGTTAATAGTCATGGCTAGGTGGCGTATGCCACCACCCGGTTTAAAGGGTTCAGCCTCATCCATCCATCCATTTATCCATCGTGTAAAACTGGGATTTAGCCTGCCTAATGCGTTTTGGACACGCGCGAGCCTCGGGGCAACAGCAAACAATCAATAAAATAATAAAAAAAGGTCCTAGGGCCTTCACATTTTGATATAAGGCCGCTTATATTGCTGTTGTAAAAATGTATTCCTAGCAATGCATTTGTGTTTAAAAGTGAAGCCGACTTTAAGGGGATCGGTGTACGCTTGTTTTTTGTAAGCTGACTTTCCCACGTTGTGGGTTGCAGTGAAGCCTACTCATAAAGAAAAATGCGATGCCAACGGGGCCCGAGAACGCTATCGCGTTCCACTCTTAAAGGCGAAGCTTAAGCGTCCTCCAATTTTTAAAAGAAAGTTTCAGAAGAAAGGTGCATACGATCACGACGTAACTTTCACGTCTGGGCGTGACGTCATATTTTAAAAAAATATTTCTTGCTTAATAGAAGTTGTCCCCTTCATACACAGATGGTGACGGTTGCAACACGCCGCCAGCTTCTTCGACATTTGGGTTTCTATGGAAGCTTCGCTGCCAGTTTACGTACACCTTGGAAGATCGAGGGCTCCGGTGGTGGGAGAGAAGGAACAGCAGTCGCCTTGCACGCCGGCGCTCGCGCTGCTGGAGACAATGCACACACAACGAATGGGCTCATACGTATAGCCACCTTTACTACTGCTATAGGTGTGCTGGTTAACGGTTCTGTGTGGTCTACGTAATTACGCAACGAAGCAACAAACGCTAAACGAAATATCCCCACTGCAACAAATATACGCCTGCAAGCGCACCATTCCCTTAACAAAGTCAATAGCTTTCTAGAAGCGTTCGGCTATCGGCCTGTACTTCGTGCCACAACATAAATTTTTGAAGGAAATCTACAAGATAGCCGGCATCAGTTCCTTAAAACCATAAATGTAAAATGTGTAGTATACTGTTATATTTCCACACCGTCTTTAAGATGCTCCTTTGAGAAAAAAAAAAAAAAACATGAGTGCGCAGTGCGGTTCTCACTCAAATTCATTCGCTCATTTACGTTTCAAGATATACGATATGGTTAACTTTAGAATGCCCAGACTGATATCTGTGATTTATTCCTTCTTTTTTTGTCTTTCAAGGAATACATCAGGAGGAGGTTGGTGTTTTTTTTTAAGCTTTGTAAATAGAGATAGTCAAGGAAATTGGTCACTAGCTGGTCGGTTCTGATGGGCCTTTTGCCAACATTGAAATCGGCAGAATAAATGCTTCGTTTCAAGCGCTGCAAGAAAAACCTTCAAGACAAATTTTATTTAAATGTTACAGAGAATATCTGAAACATAAGAACGCAGTTTTCGGAGCCTCCAATAGTGCTGCAGCTGAAGTTCACTTCAAGTTTAAAAAAAAAAAAAAAAAAAACGCCTGGATATTTCTACACTGTTTCAGCTGTAGATCACGTTATTTCCCTACTATGTTAAAATTTATTTCCCCACCTTATTCTAGAATAATGATCCCTTTTATCCCCCTTCTTATCCTAAGGAGCACGTGATAGGCCGGCAATAATACGCCGGCAAAAATATCTGCCTTTAAACAAAGAGCCTTGCCTAGTTATGCTCTCGACAAAAAAGTGCCTGCTTATCTAATTCCAAGTAAAACATATAATTATGCTGAACTACTAAGACATCTGTCAATACCCGATTCCGAACCAGATGACGGAAGGGCCCGGGGGAGGGGGGGGGGGGGGGGGGGGAGGGAGGGGGGGGATCAGCATTAAGGTTACCACCTCTGAAGAATGTAGAACCCTCTAAGTCGGTATCCCATTTTCTACCGTTCTGCCTCGCAGGTCATTACACATTGTTAACTAACGAAAAATCAAGTCCCGCGGATTCCCTTCTCTTTCTCGTTAATTGCGCAGCAATGGCCTCAACATTGCAGGCCTTGATCCCGTGAGGTAGCACATGAGGGTTTCTTGGCCACTAAGCCTCTTACTGAGTTCACGTACTACGTTACGCCGGCGGTTAGAAGGATGTTCCGCGTCCTTTTAACCATCCTTCCACACCTGACAAGGCCCCGTGGGGGGGGGGGGGGGTCACTGGTTAGCACTCCCAGGCCTATATCTTGTACACATACATAAATACGCAAGGAAGTGGACAGCAGGATGGCCGCATCGGTAGCTTAACCGGTAAAACACGGCACGCTTAGTGCGGAAGATGTAGGTTTGACTTCCGACTGCGGACAAGCTCTGTCCATTTCCGTTTCACATTTCACATTTACTTTATTATTTCCTCATTTCAAATAGGCAACACGTAATTTATCCTATGCGTTATCCGGCTTCATTATCTGTTTTCTGCATTCGGTTGTTTATATACTGGCCGCCAGATGCCACTGAGCGCTATTGTTGATTAGGGTGCCTCGATGCCCAGCGCCGCCGTCCAGGGTGGAGACAACCCCGCTGGCGCCGCCATATTGTGTCACACGAGCTGAGACTCAGCTACGCTTGCGTTCATAAATAGTGTTACTCGCGGCGCGCTTCCAAGTGCTTTGCCTTGATGAGGATTTTTTTATCGGTGTCCCATCTGCATATCTTTAAAACCAATAGCCGTTAACTCGTCGAAGGTCCAAGACGTAAATGTATGGCGCCGGGAACATGCCCCAAGTTGCCTAATTCAATCACATTTAATATGCCGTGTGTATGTTTAAAATATGCACTATTTTTTTTTTGCGCTTCGATGCTTGGTATATAAGGTTTGCGACCCCCTGTGTGTGAAAGTTTTTCTTTTTCGCTGTTGTATTTTGGTTTACACGTCACGCCTCCTTTACCGTAGCCAGCCACTCGCGCACGGCGGTTAGTTTCCCTTGCGTTGCGCGTGCTCTTCGCGTTCGTTGCAATTATTTGACGATATCTACGCGCAATTTTGCTTTTCTTTTGCCCACAAAACTGTGTGATGACAGGATTAAGCTGGTGTAAAGATAACTGCGATGTGAAAATAAGGTTTATATAGTTAGTGCTGTAGAGAAAAATGTAACGTAACTTGTCTGTGTCAATCTTGCGTAGTACACACAACAAATCAAACGATGCACAAAATACATTTATTTATAATGTCTAGTACAATCAATCATGAAAGAGATATGTACATGAAAAATTATATGTACTGTGTGGCGCCTGAAGGTTATGTTGAAAGACGAGATAAAAAAATTAATTCGCAAGGTAGGCTCGACACACAATTCGGGATAGAGAGAGTTTTTTTTATTTATTCATTACATGGGGGGGGGTTCAAGTGAGTACATCAACCTTATTACACACAATATAAATCGAAAACAAGAATGCAAACAAGAAAACGCAACCGCGGGTAATATTAATCAAGATATCCAGTCAGAATACATCAGCTACCATCGAATACGTCGCATCAGCCAAACACATCGATGGCGAGTACAGAACATTTTATAAATAACCATTAGAACACTGATAACTACATTGAAAAAATAAACAACACTGCATACATATCACGTACAAAAACCGTAAATGAAACTAAGACAGTCAAATACAGATTAGCAATGTATTTCACTTCGAAAATATAGTCCATTATGATGTAGGGCTGTTGACTTTAACAGACGGCGCCCATCCTATCGATTTCCCTCGTACTGGTCCTCTTCAAAGTGTTTCTAAGTACAGGTAAAACAACAAAAGTGATTATTGATATGAAAAGTTGCCTTGTAAATACAGAGAACCCATTACAGTGCTTAAAAATAAATTTTAGCAGAAGCAATGCTGCATTACCTCGCTTCACACGTTTCGAAGAAATGCACAGGCTACAACAGACACCATGCCAGAAAGCGCCGTAACAGTTGGTCCCATGATGCCCTTAACTCTACTACACCTGGGCATACCGTGCACAGGCATTTAAAGACCGTCACAGTACCCACTACGATCGGGAATGAGCACGAATGGCCATCGGCTTACGATCACCACGCTACAAATATGTACAAGTCTAAAAAATCAGCTATGTAACGTAACACCCTGAGGTCCGCAAGATATCTCCTGAGAAATCAGAGAAAATCACAATGTTTCGCTTACCACGTACAAAACAGCCGCTCTCCCCAGACGAAGCACTGCGTTCTTTAGTCCCAAATAACCAGTACCGAAAAAAAAAAGAAACAAGAGACACACACGATGTGTGCTTCCCGTGAAAAAGGAAAATAGGTGGCTTACGTGACGATTCGTAGCTAATGTAAGACTATTTCGCGGCTAAGCATCTTCGTCAGTCCTTAAATAAGGGTACAGACTGCGCCCATCAAAACGAAAAAAGCCTATGCGACGCGCGCTCGCAAAGAATACGCTACTCAGACAGCATCGGTGCAGTGCTTACTTAGTTCGTGAGCGAACGTAGGTACGTGAGCGAGGATCAGAGAATACTTTCTTATTTAAATGAAAAACACGGTGCGGTAGTCTAAACATTCTTGACACTTACCTCGCAAATACAGGAGTTATCCGTTGCCTTCCAGTGATCGCGCTTTACTTGGGCTTCTCATCTCTTCCGTCGCTCTGGGTCCCGGGGGAAGCGAAAACAACGCAGTCCTTTACGCGTCGATCCGGCGCACTTGGGAACACAACAGCCCGTCATGTCGACACGATGCACTTGATAGCTTGTCAGTCATGCGGCTGAACACTGTCTAGCAAGTAGAAGCGTCCGCGAAGCATCCGCGCGCACTGTGCCTCGAACTCAGCACCGGCACCAAGCAATCGCAACGGCTCGCTGTGACACAATATGGCGTCGCAGCGAGAAAGCGGCGGCGCGGGGGCGGTCAAAGGTTGGCACCACCCTGAACGGCGGCGCTGGCATCGAGGCACCCTATTGTTGATTAAAGCCCCTCTTGTTGATGAAGGAGGCAGACACTACGCAAAGCTGCAGATACTAACAGCGTACGTGCCGCGGTGGCTTAGTACCTACGGCGTTGCGCTGCTATAGAGCACCAGGTCGTGGGTCCGATTTCCGACCACGGCGACCGCATTTCGACGGGGGCGCAATGCAAATAACGCTCGTGTACCGTGCATTGGGGGAACGCTGAAGAACCCCATGTACCGTATAGCCTCGTGTATGAGCCGCACTTTTTTTTCCCACAATTTTGACGAGGTGCGGCCCTTACACGGGACCGAACCTTTTGGTCAAAATGGTGCCGGCGCAGCCCGCGACTGCCGCGGTGCGACAACCACACACCCCGGATCCCCGAACGTACCAGTGCATCAGAGGTCAGAGTGAATCTAGTAGAGGCACGCTGATGTCCGCAGCGCGCGAAAATTCGCTGATGCGCGCGAACGTCATTGGCGCACCGAACGCGATTGCTTCTCGGATGGAATATTTTAAAACAAATTTTGGGCTGTCAAGGTGGGGGTGCGGCCCTTACACGGGTGCGGCCTTTACACGAATCTATACAGCAGTCAAAATCAATGCGCAGTCCTCCACTATATTAGCGCGCCTTATAATAATAACGTGGCTTTGCCACGTAATACCCCCGAATTTTAAACTACGACACTGTTTTTGCACGTAAACGTATGGTATACCTTAACAAGTTGGCAAATACTTGCAGGATATTTTAATTTCGTACTAAAGTTGGCCGCGAAACGCCAGACCCGGCGTCATCGACATTACCGTGACTTCATGACGCAGAGCAACATTCTGAGACGTTGTGTAGTAATACATTCGTCGTGGCTTGTTGAGGTGCTAGTTGTTTTAGGTCATGGTGAAGGAACATAACCACACATATAAGGTCGCCAATGCTAATTGCGGCCATTCAGGAATTCATTGTCGCCGCTGTGTTACGCAGATCTGTAGCTAGATAAGTTGACACGAGAAATCGCGGAGAATGATTATGAGAATGATTTTCCGGCAGCCCAGCCACCAGGATTCCCATTTCGCTGGCACAAGACCGCGCTGCGCACAGTCTATGACGTGGGTCACCCACATCTGCTCGGGTCCGTGGTGTCGCAACGCACCAAACGCCTGCGTATCGCAGGCGCCCCTGCAGGAGTCGGTAAACGCGTCCACAAGCGCTAGCGTGGAAGCCGTAGTGTTACAGTTCCAATGTCACCTCACTGCTCCTGCATGTCGTCCCAGATTCACAACAAACGGCAGGCGGAAATGTCTTCTTGAACGAGCACACGTACACATAAATAGTACATTGCACGTTCGAGCGCACCTTCTCACCACACAGGGTGTTTCATTTTAGCTGCATCAAGTTTTTTCAAAATTGCCTATGGCAGTTAGCAACATTATAACCCTTGATCTAAACTACTCGATGAGAGGACCATTACTTCCACAAAAATTCAATACGCCTAATTGAATAATTAACACAATTACGCTAATTACCGTTTTAATTCATTATTTTACGGCACATCTTTCAATCTACGAATTATAGCCGCTGAGTTCGCAAGGCGTATCCACTTGGAACGAATTCTCGGGACTGAACTTGTTTCGAGATATTAATTTTCAACGTGTCCGACGAAACGGATGGGCGTTCCAGTTAACTTTGTGCTTCACTGCATAAAACAGCATTTTTTTTTTTTTTCCAAAAAGTCATTTTGAACTGTCTCCGAGATTGGCCCAGTTTTCGTTACACCAACACCGGGCTCGGCCCAGTTTGCTGCTGCAGGAGAAAAAGCTGCAGCTTTGCCAAGCTCCTGCCAACAGTACAGCATCATTCATTCGGAAATTCACACTTCCATTTGGAAATGCGTGGTAACCCTTGCAATGTTCGCAGATCTGCAAATATTCAACTAACTATATTCCTGTTATACATAAAACAAAGGTATTTCACTAAGATGAATGCGAAGTTTGATCACACTAAAGTTAAAAAGATATAATTAACATTAACACAATTAAAACAGTCACTTTGGCATATGAAACATGTACATGTTGCAATGCGATTCAGTGCAATAGCTATGAAATAAGCGTTAAAATAGCTTTAAACTAAAGAGCTAGCTCTCTCTCTTTTTCGGTCAGTATCCCATATGTGGACACACATTGATCATATGTGTTGAAGGAGAAGAAAAGGAAGAAGAGAAGGTGCCAGTTGAAGGAGAAGAAAAGGAAGAAGAGAAGGTGGCAGCCCCGCCGTTCTGTTAAAAGCTCTTCACAAGAACAGCACGTCAATATAGCACAGGTAGGCAGCCTAGAAGATGGGTCAGGGCAGCAGCACTGGCGAGACGCCAGACGAGCTGCGCACTCTGTCGGACAGCGAGAAGACGGCGATTCGCGCGGCCTGGCAAGCGTTCTGCGACTCCCACCCGGATCCCGGCGCCTTCCTCTTTTCGGCGCTCCTGGACAGGCATCCGGAGTATCAGGCGCTGTTCAGGGACCTCAGGGACGTGCCCAGGAGTGGCCTCGCCAAGGTCCCCTTCTTCAAGTCAGTGTGCGCGGCTCGCTCTTCGTGCGAATTATTCTTTAAGCGTCGCGAGAGGGCGGGGCGGGCACAGGAGCACATAATTTTCCAGGGGCTTTAAGGAGCAGATACAACGGAGCGTACACCGAGCACCAACGGAACGGTGCTCACAGAACCGTGCAGTTACATGCTGAATACACTATACTGTGGGTACAGGGCGAAGCAGACAGGACGGACGGAAGCTGACACACACAGCGCCGTGTGTGTATATATATACCTCTGTCCGTCCTGTCTACTTCGCACTGTACTGGCTGTACCCACACGCACGAATAACCAACACGTCCAACTTTCTACACTTTTGAATACACTAGTTGACATAATAGGAGGAAACTGAGTTTGGCAAGCCATGCGTAATGCGTAGAGCAAATAAACGGTTGTTAGTTAGGGCAACAAATGGAGCGCCTTGAAGGTCGGCGGAGGATTAGGTGGTGAGATTAAGTTGAGCAATTTACGAGCGTATAGATGGATGGAGCCACTTGATGCAGAAATCGCTGAGCGAGGCCATCGCGCTGTAGTGGGCATACATTAGGCTGATCATCTTCATATCGATACTGATAATACCAGAGGCAAAAACATGCAGATCCAATGCGCATGTTAGAATCTACGTGAAGCACAACTATAAGTAAAGCGGTTAATCAAATGCTTAAAACTATAACGCCGATACGTATGCAGTGTTGCTTATTTTCATCCTATGCAACGCGTAATCTCATCGAATGTTTGTGTTTACCCAACACAAAGGTCACAATCTTATTGCCGTGCAATTCTAATGTTTACGCGCTGAATCAGTGGCGCTAGTGCCTGCGTGAACTGCCAGCATGGCCGCTCTGCCACCGTACGTGGCAGATTGAACCCCAGTTTGCAGCTATAAGAGAAGTTATTCTGTGAAGCCCCTCTCTGACGCGTCTTCTCGCAACGTGCATGGATATCACTTAACTGTCGCGACGGTTCACCGGCTACGACGTTTTGTCGCTCAGCATAATCCCGCAGGTACGGCTCCTGGGCACAACCAGCTGCGTTCAAACAAAACCGAACAATCTGTGGCCGAACGTAGACATGTCTGCGTACAAAGCCACGGGCGTACGCTATAGAATCACCGAGTGGTTAAGACTATTCCGGAGATTTTTACTACGGAGTCTTTTATACCTCAAGCAAAGTTCGCAACGATTAAGCTAAATGAATAAATAAATAAATAAATAAATAAATAAATAAATAAATAAATAAATAAATAAATAAATAAATAAATAAATAAATAAATAAATAAATAAATAAATAAATAAATAAATAAATAGATCAAGGCGGGCGGGCGGGCAGGCGGGGGCGAAATAATGAGTTAGGGCCGCGGCAATACCAAAGTCGCGATGCAACAATCAATGTTTTTCCCACAACGTGGCGCAACGCAACGTTCACATTCGAAGCACACGTGCGTACGGTGATGACAAACAGAAGTTTGTAAAATTTTCGGGAATGTAACCGTGGCGTCGTGTGTGTCACTGGAACGACGAAATATAGCCAACGGCCTCCGAGATTTGCGCCAATCTCTGAGGCCATGTTTAGCCTAGGCGCCACTGTTTGACATCGCCTAGAGTTACTGTATAGGGCTCCCGCAGTAGCATCGCATATATGGTTTTGCCCTGGACCGGTGGATGGGTATTACAAACATCCGCTCTGAGACGGAGCCACCGTGGACGGGGCAGTGGCTAATTAATGTTTACCTTTCTCCTGAGCTGTTTATTCATTTATTTACAAAACACTGCAAGCCCAAGGTAGTGCCCATGCCGGAGGGGTATCAAAAGGTTTGCACAAGCACTGGTAAAAAAAAAAAAAACACCAGACAGAATTAATCACAGATCATGAAGAGAAGAAAAAATAATACATACATAAACTTGACACATCAATGAGCACCTTATGGCCGTGAAAACAATTATGAACATTGCAACTTCAGGGGAAACAGTCCTAGGGTTCGCGACAAGAAAGAAAAATAAAAAAAGCAAGAAAACAAAAGAACTTGAAAACTTGAACGCGACAGAAGTGATTGCCCCATAAAAACATGTATTTTCGTTCCGTGTGTTGCTCGTCTTTATGCCACGAGTGCCTCAACCGTCTTTTATTTTTCCCGCCGCCTATTCATTAACCCTTCCTATATTATCCCTAAAGCAAAAAATTCCGGGCTGGGTAACCGTATACGTTCTCATTTACTTCTGGCTGGATCTATACTGCGATATAGTAGCAAAATATGCCTTACGGTTGCTGCGCTAGTTCCGCACGATGCGCGTGTATACAGCGTGTCCCAGGTAACGGTTATCCAAGTGGCTAAAGAAAAAAAAAAAAAGCTTAAAGACAAGGCGCAAGATACGATTTTAATACCTATGGTGTTCGGTCGCCGCACCGTATCTTCGGTCGTTCAACCGTATCTTGCACGGTTTTTCTTTTATTTTTATTTTTTTTTCTTTGAAAAGCTTTACTAGCGTTAGCTAGGGCACACGGTATAACCCAGTGGCGCACCGACCGGGGAGGAGGGTGTTGTAACCTCCACCCCCCCCCCCCCCCCCTTGAGGGCGAGTTACTCCCCCCCATGCGTACAGCCCCACCAGTCCAACGTGTACTTTCAGCGCTCTGTTCACATTGTCATTACAATTTAGGAGGTGGCTTGAGGTCGAATTTTCCTGATTAACAAAAACACTCTATCAATGTCTTGTATTTATTCATTCACTCTTAAATTACTTTGAGTAAAACGCTAGAGAAATAAACATCGGCATCATCCTTGGTGTCATTATTATTAGGCATTTTATTTGCTGTTGCATTCCCCTGGCTAAAGCAAGGCAATCGCATATTATGCAAAGTGCTAAATTAAAAATTAAATTATGGGGTTTTACGTGCCAAAACCAGTTCTGATTATGAGGCACGCCGTAGTGGGGGACTCCGGAAATTTGGACCACCTGGGGTTCTTTAACGTGCACCTAAATCTAAGTACACGGGTGTTTTCGCATTTCGCCCCCATCGAAATGCGGCCGCCGTGGCCGGGATTCGATCCCGCGACCTCGTGCTCAGCAGCCCAACACCATAGCCACTGAGCAACCACGGATGCAAAGTGCTCCCGCATTTTAAAGGACGTCCAGCCCATGTTTCCCTGTACTGCCCCATTCGTACCTTTTTTTCCTATGCCCCTAAAGCTATATAGCCTTCCAACAGCTCTTTGATTGATCTCTAGTTAAGCTTGCCCTTCGTACTTCAATTTAATACAACCCTAAGTTTCCGTACATAATCCTTAAGAACCGTGACTCCCTTCCACACGCCTCGCACTATATTTCATACTTATAAAAGCTCAGGTCTGCCCTATACACTCGCACAGGACGCACTGCTCGGCGATGACCAAGCTGCTGAGTGACGTGGTCGAGACGCTGGACACGCCCACGTTGCTCGCTGACTTGGTGAGGACCAACGCGCTGGAGCACGCCACCCGCGACGTGCTGCCGCTGCATTTCGAGTCCCTGTGGCAGCTGGTCGAGATGCGCGTCGGCCTCGGCGCGCCCGCAACGCCCGCCGCCGCCGCGTCGTGGGAGAAGCTGCTCGAGGTACGTATACGGCCCGTACCGATCGATATACTAATTTGAACCACTACGTTTCGATATTCACGCGCAAGCGATAGAGAACGCGCGACAAACAACTCCAACCTCGCTAGACCAGGGGATCGGTGCTCACATGCGGAGGAGTCCCGACAACACTACCGGAAAGGGGGAAAAAAGTGTTGACATCTTGGCCCGTATCTGACACAACTACACTACGTAAAAGTACAGTGACACAACTACGTGCAAGCGACAATCGGGGGGACACCCATTCAAGCCAGAGCTGTCATTGCACCCTGCGCCCTAACCGCATGGTTTCCTTGAGATCTTCACCTGCAGCTTGCGGTCTGTCTGTCTGGCCGTTCATATCTAACTTCTTTTAAGTTAATGGGTCATCAGGCTGCTGTGCTGAGGAAGTCGGGTTCGAAGCCAACCGTCGGACATGTTTTATTATTTGGCAACTTCACCCAGTTTACGGTACGCACTGTATGTATGTTCGCATGTATCTACCCTCATTCACGCCAACTTGGATCATAAGGTATGTGACTTTGGGTATATATGTCCGCTCTTCAATCACAAAAAAAAATCCTTAAAACATTCCTCCGGTGCTATTGACCCTTTTCGCGGAGCAGTTGGCTCTAGAGGAACGAGATGGCGCTATCGGCGGCGCGCCATACGTTGCCTCAGCGAATGCGCACGAATACGAAACCATTACTACTTCTGCGCTGCTACTGCGCGATCAGCTGTCGGAAATGCAACTGGATTTCGCTAATGCACTGTGCCCAATTCATGCTGCAAAATGTGTAACAATAAAGAGAATACGTGTGCGGTAGTTACTACAAAAACAGTGATTCGCACATAAATAATGCGAATATAAGGAATATATAAGGAACGCTACCAACCTGTGTCGCCGCTGCTACATAAGGACTTCCTGTATTGCCGGCTTTTCGCAATGCACGGCTTTCCTCGAGGATAAAAAAAAAGATAATTTATGCGCCAGCGCTGTATATCTAACCTCCAATAAAGAAAGGACTTAAACTCCGGAACGCGGGCACTTATTACTGAGTACCGCTCGTTACAAAAGGAAGTAGCGCCACTTACTGGCATAGTAAGTTTCTCGCATGTTATCTACACACATCCACCCCTACTCACACGCAAACTTACGGCCACTCTATCGCCAACTTATCATTAAGTGAATGCGCGCTCACTTGAATCAATATGCCGAAGCATGAGTGACGGCGACTATACCACAAGACACAAATGTTGGAAGCTGAACGTTTCGTGGCGATCCACAGAGTAAGCGAGGGACTAGCGATAATACGTCTTTGCTACGAACTACCACAAATTACAGAACAAATTTGCATTTCAAGCTTTGTGCGCAGCAAAATAAATCTATCGCAGCAGAGCACGCCCGCTAACGATTAGGGTGAAAATAAACAGTCAGATAGTGGCTGCACCGAGGAACCTAGGAACTTTACTGAGTCAGAAACACGACAAGCCGCTGCTTCAAAATGTTTGCCAAATAAAGGAGGATGAGCACATTGACCATGACTTAATTCCTAAGCGGAATGTTTGGACCGCTTGGAATACATCTCTAGCCCCGCTTTTAGTACAAGCACCGTATAGACCTTTTCATCGGGCGAGGAGGAAAGGGCGCGCGACGAGCCTTTCCTCCTCTCTGGCTTGTGCGAGCCGGCGCGCGGCGCGGCTTGAATGTGTTGCCGGTCGCTCGCTGCGGAACGATTTGGAGGTGTTTTAGCCAGTTCTGAGTGCAATTTACGGGATGTCAGTTCTTACGAGGTCGTAGAACAATGATTGTGTAGCCTTTAGGTGCAGCAGTAGCTACAGTATCTGGAAATTCCTCTTGGATGTGCAAAAATGCGACGCGCATCATCAGCCGCGGTGTGTGTTTGTGTTGTGAACTATGTTGGACGTATCGGTTTTCACTCGACGAAGACTTGTAACGTTCTCACGCATTTTAAGTCTAGTAGACTTCAAATCACTATGTCTACGTTAGCCTCCTGCAAGAGGCCGAAGGCATTGCTCAACACAGCGAGCACTGCGATTGGCAAACCAGCATGACACACACAAGCTTCGTGCTTCGATCGGCATTAGAGAGTTTTAGAATAGGGGCCCCAAACGTTTTGGGGCCCCAAAGAAATAGCGTCGACACCACTGCGCATGCGCGAGACGCTAACTGTGTTTGGGTTTTGCGTTGGGCACGCTATTTCGCCGATTTAGCGGGAGCCCCAAAAGCAGCCCCAAAAGTTTTGCGTCAACAAACATGGCGGCACCCATCGAAGCGGCGGCTCTCCGAGTACCAAACTCGGCTTGATTCTTGGTAACGCGTGAAGTTAGTAAGCTAGGAGAAGTGACTGCGGTTATCGCTTTCTCTCAACTAACGTGTGTACTGAAGATTGATTCATTAGACGCCGCTGATTTTGAATTCGATTGTCGATTTCATGGCTCGTAGGCCTAACGTGGATTAGCTTGGCTGGTGAAGGCACGTCAAGTTGGTTACTCAAAATTAGGCGCAATAAATCGCTTGCTGCTAATAGATTAACACCTTAATTGCAATTAAACGCAAAACCACGAAAGTCAAAATTACTCTTCCGATCATAAAATGGTATAGTTTATTTTAATATTTATTATAGCTTTTCTTTGACACCGTAGTGGCGCTGCAAGCGCAAGACGGTATTCGCAAACGCAAAGCCCTATTCTAAAACTCATCGCTCTTGCATGCCCCAACGCTAACACCCGCAAAGCTCTTTGGGGCCCCAAACTTTTGGGGCCCCTATTCTAAAACTCGCTATTGCCTTTTTGCCCTGTAAGGCACAATATACAAAGGGGCTCGCATAAAAAGAATCCGACAGCTATTTGTAACGACACAATTTCCGTAAGATGGGTAAATGCGTCGTAGATGACTGAACTTACGAGACTGAAAAAAAAAAAAAAAACAAAGAGTTCATATGTCCTCCTTTTGCGGCAAAATAAATCAGAGCATGGGATAACGACGAAATAAGACTCCGCATGGTCGTGCCGCATGCTTGGACCACTTAGACCATACGCTATATAGAACAAACAGATCTATAACACAGCATTTAGTACTGCCTCGGACGCTCGCGCAGTCTGCAGCTGGTCGTTCGACAACTCGAAAAGTGTGATTCACACTGTACGGCAAGTGGTTATTATTAACCAAACTATTTTATTTGTGGGCGGAAACCTAGCCCAACAAACAAGGCAGTCACCCAATGTATCTACCGATAACTTGAACGCGTGTCCAAGTAAATAGCACAACTTATTCGCCAGCAGAACGGTACCCACGTTGTTAGGGTCGTCAAATGTTTCGTAACTACTCGTTGCAGCTAAACCAGAGCTTAGAATTACAGTGCTGAGATTGCTGCAGTAAGGTAACATTTGTGCAACTAATTTTCAGGAATACCTAACTGATATTCGAGGCTGATTGTAAGCTCAAACAAACGCGCACACCTCGCGCTGGGTGTCTCCGTCCGCCCTAACGCCAGCAGAAACTCCAGCCGCTTAATTACTTCAGACTTAAATTTCTTCACTACGCCTCACAGGACCGTTCCCTACATAGAAGACGCCATTGCATGCTAAATAGACCGCGGGAGAGTGAATAAATCCACCAGAAACTGCCGCCGAGCGTATACCACAGCATACAATACGGGCATTCGCCCAAGCCAGCATGCCAACTGCCCATAGATGGCGCCACTGCCTACGCAATGGCGGCGCCCATGAAAAAACGGTCTTATCGCTGCTCACGTCGTTTGGATAAGGCGTAATGAGCTCTGAAAGCACTTACATGTCCTCTAAAGCTGTGGCCAAAGCTTCGTGTCGTCCACACAGTCACCATCTACGATATGCGTCGAAACGGAGGTTTGCTGCGCCGCACCGTCACGCGCTTGCACTGTAAAACACGGAGGCGCGGCTGAGGCAAGCAATGCACGCGTCACCACGTGATCAAACATGGCAGCGCCCACGGGATCGTCAGCAAAAGGGTCAAAATACTGTTGTCCTAATACATACACATATTCCGACACGCACCAAGCGCGGAATTCGCGACGGCGCCACTAGATGACGTAGCCCGTCCAGAGGGAAGCAGGAAAGAGAAGCTCGGCTGCAGTACATGCTTTCATACATGATTGACAAGGCCTCCCACACCGGCCGGCCCTACTGAGCTCTATATAGTGGTTCAGATAGAGGGGAAAGGACGCTATTTTCTGCTGCCCAGAAGTTGTCCTAATACATACACATATTCCGACACGCACCAAGCGCGGAATTCGCGACGGCGCCACTAGATGACGTAGCCCGTCCAGAGGGAAGCAGGAAAGAGAAGCTCGGCTGCAGTACATGCTTTCATACATGATTGACAAGGCCTCCCACACCGGCCGGCCCTACTGAGCTCTTGCCGACCGGTTTGCTTCGCCCCGCCAGGGTGACACCTTCACCCTCTCCTCTCCTATCTTCTTTTCCCCCACTCTCCCTCTCCCCCTCCCCGTTGGCGCTGAGCCGTGCTCTCTCAAGGGCTGCAGAAGATAGCGCCAACCTTTCCCTTCTTCATAAGAACCACTCCTCTCTCTCTCGATACATGACGCGTTTCGGCGGTGCCAGCACGGTATGTCGTTACATTGCTTCAATGCACTGCATTAACGTTGAAAGTCATTGTGAGATGGCTTCTGTCGGATTTTTTAAATTTTATTTTCGATGAAGACGTTCAGCGTATTCGCAAAACATGTAGCCTCCAGTGCCCGAGAACAGAACTGAGCTGCTATTGGCGACGCTGAATCGTGTGACTTTGGGTAGCCAACAGCAGCGCGATGCTGTTGCAGTATTCTAGTACACGTACTATATTAGAATAACACTATAATGCTGTGGCACCATGCATTGGAGATTTTGCAAATACGCCGCAGGTTGCACTCTCGCTTTTCCGTAATGCCGCACCTGAACTAAACTACCTTGTATGCGAAGCAGAAGGGGGGGAGCGTTCTATTCGGAGCATATTATACAACTTACACAAGGCACTTTCTCAATCTAAAAAATTTTGCAGAAAGCTGTACCGTACCATACACTGCACTACTGTAGTCTATTATATATAAGTACTGTAAGTACTGTACTATCTTCTCTTTATTTCGGGTTGTTCAGCGCGCTCTAATTATCAAGTTCAGAAGTTTATTTTTTCAGGCAGCACATAATTCGCGCCAGCAGACACTCGAAATTGAGCTGGCACAGCTTAATCACTATATAGACAGCACTGCCAAATTTGTTTATACCGGTTGAAGTATTCTTTAATGACTATTGGTATTCATTTATGGTGAAAATGCTGATTACTAGAGGAGAAAACAAGAGCAGGGTTTATCACTTTGAATTTCGCACCTACGCGGGTAGGTCAGTGTGACGTCAAAAATTTCAGACTATTTTAGCGTGCTACCGCTTTGTGTGGAAAAAGTAAGAAATTGCCAGGCTAGGTTGTTATTTTTTTGTATGCCTTCAGTACGCAACTTGAGCCTTCGCTACAGATAAACGATTAGCTGGTCTAGCTGTCAAGATTTGCGGTGCCCCAGTGGTTAGTGCGGGATCTTCAAGGTAGCGTCGCCACCGAGTTTGATTCTTAGCCACGCGCGGCGGTAGCATTTCGATGGAAGCGAAGCGTAAAAATGCTCGTGTACTTAGGTCTATATTTAGTTGTACATTAAGGATCGAAGTCCATGAGGCTAAAGTTATTCCGGAACCCTCCCTTACATGTCACTCAACGACCCAGTTATATACCAGTCTTACTTTGGGAACTTAAAGCGACACTTAACAGAAATATATACACTAAATCAGTTCAGACTGATAAAGCCGCGCGCGGCGGCAGCATTTCGATGGAAGCGAAGTGCAAAAATGGTCGTGTACTTAGGTCTATATTTAGTTGTACATTAAGGAAGTCCACGTGGCTAAAGTTATTCCGGAACCATCGCTTACACGTCACTCAACGCCCCAGTTATATACCAGTCTAACTTCAGGAACTTAAAACGACATTAAACAGAAATATATACACTAAAGCAGTTCAGACTGACAAAGTATTCCTTCAACGTTACGTTCTCACAAATTTTGCTATAATAGTTTATTATTGGAATGGAACGTGAAAGTCAGAGTACCATTTCTTAAATTTCGCACCAAAATCCCTAAGCTCGCAAACCAGCGTGACGCGACGGATTTTAAAGTTTTCCTTAAAAGGCTGCCTTTCGTTTTCTGCGCCTTCCCTGGCTAACCACGCCTCTCCTCGTGTTAGAAGTGGCTTTCACAGTATTGCAGCAGGGTAATTTACTAAGACAGTTCAAATAGTTTTTCTCTGGCGTCCTTATTTCAACCCAATGAATGAATAATTGATTCCCGAGTCTTTTCTGGCGAGACAATTTAGCCTTCACTAGTAAGGCAGGCCTCCTTGGTATTTTAATGCGATAGCGTTAAAGGCCCCGTGTCGCAGAAAATCCGGCGTCGGTGTCGGTGTTGGCGCCGGCAGCCGAGAAAATAATCCCCAACCATGCAGTGCCTCCGAATATATTTAGGTATATGTATAGCACACGCCTTCTTATATGAAGTGCGATATATGCGGGTTATATTGCCACACCATTCTATCACTAATGTTGCTCATCCCTTGTCTTACATTCTTGACAAAGCTATTCCTCAGAGTTTTGAGAATGACAATCCACAAACAAATGTCATGAAACAAAACACCCACAGCACATGCCTTTTATGTGAAATCTTCTCAGACTGAAATATTAAAAGTACGAAACAAACACGGAAACTTGAAAAGGATGCAATTGCTTTGGCCCGGTTGTGCACTATTTCTGGGATCGGCCCACGCAAGAGACCGCATTACTACCAGAAAGCCCGCCTATGTGCATAGCGTTCGCCGCCAGTGTTGGCCAGTAACCATTACGGTTGTATAAGCTGCAGTCGTTGGGAACCGTGAGAAGCAGTCAGGGATCTTTTAATGCTATCGCGTTCCACTCTTAAAAGCGAAGCTTAAGCGTCCTCCAATTTTTGCTACTGCAATATACCAATCTAACTCAACGTCACACTCATTTTTAATGACCATCTAACATCCAATAACCAATGTTAATCAATACATACTAAGTGAATTGAAAGAGTGGTCAGTCAACAAGGAACAGTATTTACTTGGCAGAATTATGAGACTACCACCAGTTTTGAAAAACTCGTCCCTAAATCTGCCACTAAATGCATTATTATTCCATGTAACTATACCGCAGTGTGTGAAGGCTTTCTGTAAAGATAACTGGAATACAAATGGTGCACTTTCCTGCAAGTTTGTGAACGGATATCTCCAAGTATGATGCTCGTCTCGCGATGCCTACTATGTGCACATGCTTCAAGAACTGGCTCGGTTCAATAAGGCAATTATTTGGAACCTGCTCCTACTGTGAATATTAAGTGTAGCAGTGATTGTGGCACAATTCCTCATTTTAAATTCTAGCGCATTACGTGCCATAAACACGACAAACATGACTTGATTATGAGAAACACCACAGGGAAGACTGGATTAGTTTTGACCACCAGTGGTTCCTCATAGTGCACCTAAATATAAGTACACAAATGTTCTTACACTTGGGATATAACGATATATGGGATAATGGGATATAACGGATATAACGAAATGTGTAATGGATATAACGAAGTAAGTGAAATTCCCCTTGGAATCCCCACAGATTCAGAGCGCAGTAGATGCAATAGTAATACAACAAAATGATGTAAAAACCAAGTAATTCTAGATCCCCCTTTAACTTCGTTACAATGCAGTGTTACTCTAAAATGCCGGGATTGCAGCCGGGACTGAACCCGCAACCTAATTTCATATCTCTGCCGGCGCTAATAATGTGTCGCCAGTCTAATTTCACCCTTGTAGTCTCTGAAGCCTATCATACACCATCATCTGTTTGCTTTTCATTATTAGTACAAATTTATTTCGAAAGCTACTTTCTACATTGCATCAACTCACAGCACTCATCTAATTAGTCTTGCATAGATCAGAAATTAGACATCATTTTCTGCACACATATTTGCATCATAATCTTCAAGTGCACTATTACAAAACTTATAGTATCTGCTTTTGCATGCATCATGACAAATCTGTACATTTCATCTACCTCCGCTATCTCCCCGGAGCAGAGCCTGGGGACAACACTACTCGCGATTCTATGTGCATGATGTAGTCACAGAGTGTTAGGCCGCTTATTGTGGCCCAGTGAATTATTAAGAGTGTTTGCTTCTTTCATTTTTGTCCCATGTGCACACGCTGCGATTTATGATTTCTGCTCATGATTTATTGCGCACCTCGTGCAGGCAATGCAAGCGATCACGCTGAACGTCTATGAGAACCTCGGCATCGCTGCTAGCACGCCGACAGCAGCAACGTCACTAAGCAGCACTGACAGACACCTGAACATGAGCAGGCAAGAAACACCAAGCGAGCAGTCAGAGGGGGTACAAATAAGATCAAATGTATGCAGTCCCAAAGCAGGTAGCCCTAATGCAAGTGTCCAAAAAGCCAGTAGCCCAAAACCCAGTACCCCAAAGGCCAGCAAGCCAGAAGCAAGCAGCTCAAAACCGAGTAGCCCACCAATCAGAAGGGACAGCTGTGCCAAAGGGACTGAACACAAATCGGCTAACAAGGTTCGCAGATGGAGCATATTTAACCGTAGTATTGACAAACAGAAAGATACTGGAGCCAAGCCAAGTGGCGGTGAACCCAAAGGCACTGGGTCTAAACCCAAGGGAAACAAGTGAAGGTTAGCTTGTTTGTGTGCGTGTAAGATGACACGACGCACTCAACATGTGCTGCAAAATATTTATTCAATTCATGTCTCGGATATAACGATTTATAAATTGAATGCTCAAGAACTGTAGCCAGCGGAGTTTTGTAAAACAAAAAATAAACTGTCTCATATTCGTTTTTGAAGTCTAAGAAACACGAAAGAATCTGCACTTCCATAGATGGCTGCGATTATAATGGGTCCTTTTTTTTTAGTATGACCATCTCAATGCATAAAGCTTTCCACATACAGTACATCACAGTCTCAATATTTGTCACTATAAAAGATGACACATGCTGATTTTGTCAGGAGCACACCTAAAAAAAAGCTTAGTGTTCTTTCACACGGTTCATTCCAGATGGTATTATGAAATTATGAAAACATTTACAAGAGTGTTTCCTCAGCCAAAATATTCAATAAACATTCTTTTAGCAAGCTGAGGTATTTATGTTCAGGCTACATATGCAAGAAAACAAAGGTGTTCAACAGCTAACAGACATATATCAATGTATGGGCAGTTGGAACATCTTTCTAGCAGACTTCATGCAGCAAAGTCACATAGTGCCCCATGATCTCCTGGGAAGTCCAAAGAAAGTCCATTCAGTCACACACACAAAGCACACCAGACCAAGCAAGCAGTCATTTTAGTAAGCCGATTGACAAAAGCATCTGTCACAACTAGCAGTCATGCAAATGTTGTCCAAAGCACACAATCCCTAGCAACATCCACTGCTTCTATTTTGCTTTTGAAGTGTTAGCATGAGGCAGAAACACCTCCAGAGTCGAAACACCTAGCATGATTGTCAATGGTGCAAGGATGTGTTGGCAAATTGTTATCTAAAACATTGCTGCTATGCTGCGTATGGCTTACAGCAACAACGCAAACAGCGCACACACAGGGCAGCCCTGTTCACTTCAACACAACACACTACAGGGTGCCTGAGAAGTAATGTGGCATTGACCAAGTAACTGGAATGAAACCACATTTAAAGGCAAAGAGGCTCATCATAAATGCAGCATACCTATGTTTTTACATAGTACACACCAATGCCATACATACACCGATACAATGAAGCGAGGTAACAGTGTTGAGAAAATGGCTGCGCAAGTGCTTCTAGGCTATGGGGAACACCACCGAACTGGGGACACTCTCCTTGTTTGGAACACTGTTGCTGCTCTTGCAAGTTTTGGTTTCGGCGAATGCTGTGCTGCCTGGTAATAATTTCTTGAAGTGGGAAATTCACAATAAGTTTCAAAGTGTACTGGACATGAGCCCACGGAGACTATGGGCTCATGTCCGAGCGCTCAACTTGACTGCAAAAGATCCATGCGTTCGAGACACACTACCGCTGGTTACCCACATGTAGAAACAAGTGCAAGTATCCCAAACTCGGAACTTGACTTTCTTCGAGGCTGAGTCATTTGTAAAAAAGGAATGGCTGCTCTTAACCAAAACTATGCGCAATTAAATATATATATATATTAATTGAATGGTTTAATTCTCCGAAAATGCAGAGCGGGTTATGATAGACATCATAGCAGAGGGCTCTGGAATCATTGTAAACACCTAAGCTTCTTTAGCGTGCACCTAAATTTAAGTACCCAAGTGTTTCTGCATTTCACCACCCTTGGAATGTGGCTGCTGCAGCCATGAATCGAACCTCTGCCCTCGTGCTCAGCAACACCATAGCTATAGCTACTGAGCTACCGCGGAAGGTCTTTAATCCCAGAAGAAGCGTTTTGGGGCCACTTCCACTACACCACTTTCCCCTATGGCATTTGAGCACATATCAGGTGGGGATGCCCTCAACATAGCAAGTGCCCCATTTTCAAACACAGGGTTTCCATAATAGGTGAGCACCAGGTAGAAACACACTTGTACCTATTTTCCCAGTGAATAACTGGGGGCAGTTTGCAACTGCTTCCAACATCCATGCTAGATGCTCTAGATCTAAGTTTCCTTAATTTTCTTCACCACCTTGATGCAACAGGCCTTCACCCAGGACACCCTCCCGACATAGAACGCTGGATACATGGCCCTCGCTGCCATTCCCCATTGGACTACCTGCACGAAACAGATCTGTGTGTATCTGTAACCATGCATTTATTGTGCCTAAAGGCAGTCTTATCAAGTAAAAAAAAAAAAAAAACGTTTTCATGATGCAGAGGCATACTAGGTTAAACTTTGGATTCAGTAACATGCAAGTTGTGAATTACTTTCAAGCAGGAAAAAGGAATGCGAAGTGCAGTTTCAAAGTGGGTCATCTGTCTGTCCAAGTGCTCTGTGAAGGTGTATCTTTCAGATGGAGATGGGCAAGTTGGTAGGCAAGGTATAGGGGCCCAGTGTAGTACAGTTAAACCTCAGGTTAACAAAGTCAATGGGACCAAAGAACTATTTTGCTAAATCAAGGTCTTTGTTAAACATAAAACACTCACGAGAATAGCAACATTATTTATTCGAGAATGAAAAAAGATGTAATTATTGCTTACATGGGCTCCGCCAGCAGTAGGGTTACGCACTTATCGTACATGGCGATACCATTGAGCCCTTCTGTTTCTTTAGGGAGCCTGCAAAATTTCTTAACCTCTTCAGGTGCCCATTCTATCCATTGAAAGTTTAGTTTCACCGCAGTTCTTGCTTCTTCAGAATCGCAAAAACCATGGAGCTGCCAAACGAATTAAAATTCTGAACTTTTCAGTGAGTTTTATGCGAGAACTCTAAGCTGGAATGTCACACGAGGTCAAATATTTTGTGTCTAGCATATGTGGAAAGCACCTATCCTGTCACTTGCAAAATATGCCAGACATAGGACATTGTAAAAAAAAAACCCGCTACACAATGCATACTGTCACAGACTGCTGTCCACATTCCAAATCGATTCACTAAAATACTTAGCAGATAGAATAATCTAACTTGCAACACAGGTCCTATCAGAAGTGTTTCAATATGTATGCAACATGTTTTAAATATATTTTCATGGGTGCTGTTGCTTTTCACGCACTGCCTTGGTGTGCCCAATTGTGCACAGAGCACCTGAAGGGGTTAACAGGTAATTCCAGAAAAGTAAACTGGCCCACCCCAAAGAATCGTGGTAATAAGTTTACTTTAGCAATACACGAATAAATTTAGAGCCATTTTCAACAGGTTTCCTGTGCACTGTCTATTTACCCATATTTCTTTCCGAAAGTTTATTAAACCTGGTGATATACTTACTTCATTGCTTCGACGTTTTCAATTCATTAGGCTCTATGAATACTGAAAGCGGTTCTTCTTAAGTTAAAAATTTCATAAAGCTTGGTTTCATTAAATCGAGGTTTCACTGCAACTTAATTATGCTGCAATAAACAGTTCAGTCAAAAGAAATAGATTGATTCGTCTGTACGTAACGTACATAGATTTGTCTGTTTTGTCGTTTGAGTGATCATCATGGGCCAAATGAAAGAGATACGGGGCTAAGATGTGAAATAGCGATAGTCAAACATCTGGAGATCTGATCTGCAAATTTTTCAGACAATACTAATTGACTGAATGAAGTGCCAAAGATGGAGTAACTAAAACCCTGGCAAAGATAAAGTTTGTGCGCAAGTATCAAGAGAAACAGAGCAAGCGAAACTGACCTCTTCAAGTTAACTGCTTGGTGTACTAAATGACTAAAGGCTGCAAAGAGTCTGAATTAGTTTCTTTCTTCTTTTGTTGCAGTGAAACTTCGTAGCCCGAGAATTCAAATATAGTCATCTTCATGGAAAATTACAGCCGTAGCGGTAAATCCACATATAGGCAATCTTGTAATGAATTCATAGAACCTTTTGCATGTGAGAGTGATGACGGCCTGGCACTTCACGGGTGATCACGTTTGGTTGACAGTCACAAATTACTGTTATGTGGGAAAAGCTTTTGTCATTTTTTGGGAGAGTCCCAGTAAGGAGAGCAATTATCAATTAAATTCTCAATTGTGCTAGGCCACAAACAAAACACGACAAACTGAAGGCATCCGCCTGCATTGGCTGCTTAACCTCTAGAGCACCAATAGAGAGAGTGGTATCTTATTCACAGAGTGACTCCGCTTCACAAGCGGTGGTTGTCGCAGTCAGCAGCCCAACATTTTGTACAGTGTTTTATTGCACAGTATTGATCGCACATTCTCCGCATGTTACCGACACAGTGCAGAGTATTGCTTTTATGTTTTGACTGACTCTAGGCTGGTATGCCACCTAATAAAAACAGCTTCATAGTTTCATTCCAAGCATATATAGTTAGAAACTGAGAAAGAGAAAACTCAAGCATAATCTCAAGAAAGACATTAATTGGCTCGTGAGGTGGTGATATTTACCTATCTTTCTTCACTCTGTCTAACCAACAAACAGAAACACAAAATGTTGATACATCAGTCTTCCTACAGTATTCCATGCATAGACACAATCAAAGAAACATGGCTGCACTGAGACCCAGTGCTTTTGAACAACAATCTTTGCATGAGCTATTATTTATTACAAAAGTTATCTTGCTGAAGCATTCTGGTGATTCACTAAAAGTTCACTGCCTCAGAATCCAAGAAAATTATACACGGAGTTGTTATAAATGAGGCATAATAAAAATCTCTATAATGATTGCATCAGGCATGAAAAGTGCATACAAAAAGCATATATAGCTTTATGCTAGAAATAAACAAACAGTATCACATATCATGCACATGCTTCCTTTGGTGCCACTAGGTTAACATGGTAGTGATTTGGGCGAGTTCGCATTCCAAATACAACACATACTCTCATTGTGTTGCAAATATGGAAACGATAAAAACAAGGAAACACCAAGATATAGTGCTATTGTCCAATTAGCCCTTATGTGCAAACATATATGTACTGTAATCTGTGCATATGTACATATATCACATCTTCAACACACATGCATGTTATATAGAAGTACATCTGTGCATATGTGCATATATCACATCTTCAATGCACATGTATGCTACATAGGAGCACACTCACTGCATATCTGTGCATATGTACATATATCACATTAATGCATGTGTATGCTACATAGGAGCTCAAGTTTTTGCACATATGTTAATATATACATGTAAAAATTATATATGTGCATGTTTCCAGATAAAAATAAGGTGGAAGACAGCACTTTATCCTGGTGCTTCTTTGTTACAGTTCTTTCTCAAGTGAAAAGTTATGCCTGTGCCATATTAACTCATTCATAACACACTTGTATAGTATTTTCATATTGCTTTCACACTTTATTAAACTGCTCTCAAAGATAGACTGTGAGATCTCTCTGCTTGTAGTTGTTAAATTGTTCACAGCAGTACAGAAGCAACCCGATGTCCCGAATAATTTAATAGCACTCCATGGAGCCTAGTAAAACACAGCCCAGTCAAACCCAAGTAACAAAATGTGTCTTGTCATGCTAAAAGTGGAAAAAAAAAGAAAACTTTCATGAAAGATAAGAACATGTGATGGTCAGTGCAAAAGTGGGAAATGAGAAGTTAACCCCTTAAGTGTTTTATTATTTTGACCAAAAGTAACCTTATGGTGTATTTTTTAATCACTTATTTTTCAAGCTTCGCTCCATCAAAAACCATTCTAAAGCTTTTCCAACCAATTGGATTCGTGTTTTAAGTGTGAAAACCTTATTTTACCTCTTCACTATGCAATATATATGTACTTGTCACAGTCAAAACAGAACAGTTAGAAATGAGGGAAAACACATCATTTTACTGTTTCAAAATCAGCTATTTTGCAAAGCCAGGTTCTTTACCGAAGGAAGTTTTTTTGGGCATTCTTACACAATTCAGGTCAGAGTCAAACAGTGTCATTCTTTTGCACGTGCGACTGACTTATGAGCTAGCAGTGGCAGACACCATCGTCCCAAATCTGCCGAAAGGCGCAAAAAGCATGCGATTCCAAAAACGGTGTCTTTGAGCAATGACACAGTGCTGCCATCTATGTAGTCAAAAACAAAGCCTGCAATAAATGTGTCCCTCCAGCGCTGACGAAATGGCTGCCGTCAATATTGTAGAACATGAAAAGTGAATCAACTTTTCAAGGTGCGGGAAAGTGCTGACATCTATGTAGTAAAACGAAAAAGAAAGAAATAACCGTGGATTTCGAGTGCTGGCACTGCAGCTGTCTATATAGTAGAAGAACTAAGTGGACTTGCTGAGTTTGTCCATATCGCTTTGGAAACGTCATTGACGAGCTGAGCTCGTCAAAAACACTAAAGGAGTTAAGAACAAGCAGTTGTACCGACATGAGCTCGGGCAACGTCAAGATGAGAAAGGTGTAACAGTAAAACATGGGGGATAAAAAAAAATATTGTGTAAATCTGCTTTCTGAAAACAAGCAGCATCAGCTGCTGCTAGTAGAATGTTTCACATTTTAGCTCTCTCGCTCCCTATAGAGTTCAGATGTGGAAAAGAGGCAAAATTTGCATCATATCCACTTCCAATGTTCAATGCAGGACAACGGTTGCTCTTCCTTTGCCACTTGTTAACTAATAGACCCTCCAGTTTTTGCCTATTCTATTCACTACACAAACCAGCACAATCCCTCTTCTACTTAACACTGAATCATGTCACGACACATCCACCTTTTGCATACAGAAACCGAAACTGGTTCATAAAAACAAATGCATTATAGTAAATCATTCCAGGGTACAGAGGGTTTGTACCATCACTCAAACCAAGAACTAGACAACTCAAAAATTGTCATCTCAGTACTCCTTTAAATTATAAAAGAGTCTTTTCACATTTTTCCACCATCAGGATGTGGTTACAGTGGCTAGGGATTGAACCAGTGACCTTGTGCTGAGCAGCCTAACAAAATGCCACCGCACAAAGGGGAGCATTTCATGACAATGAGTTGCAATGCATTTCGCACCCTTTCCGCATTAGATAAAAGCATTCACAATGTATCTCCCTACATGTTTAGAGCTTACATGGATGGATAAAAAAAAAGAATATGAAAGAGCTGAGCTCCTCTTGATTAGTACGTTTGTTTGACAAACCATGATTTATGTTCAGAACATTGCCAGTGGAAACTCACCAAACCGCTGTGCGATCCCTCAATGCCTAATTGACATGGCAGCGCCAAGGTTGGACGGATGACTATTAAGGTATGACCAAACAAAGCTTAAAGCAGTGAGTAACACCTTACACTTCAAATCACATTTGTTGCGCACCAATTCGTTATCAAGAGTGAAAACTACAAAAGCACTGCTTTGAACTTCATGCAATGTCCCGCCTAATTCAGTGTTCAATGATGAGCGTTAAGTGGCCAATAGAAGAACAATGCCTAGATGAGAAATAAGTGCCACACAACACAATGTGATCAATTGGCTAGAACTATATGTGCACATTTCCATGGCTCCTATATTAACAAAGCTCAGCGGTGTTATCTGTTGGTCTGGTTGTCAGAGTTCAGTTCTCAGATCAAAACATACCACACTAAGTGCTTTTCAATGTTACAACAGTTCCACAAGTAAGTTTGGCCACAAACCTAGAATTCTGCAGAAAGGCCTCCAACCAAAGAATGTCATTCCTTCTTATCCTGAAAGCTGGCAGCACTAAAAACATCACACAGTGAAGAAATCTTACACCTATGGCTTCTTGCATGAGCACACTTAAATATACATAATTGGCAACATGTCACCAATGGGAATAGCTTTTACCATGTTACTCGCTACAGTATTGCTGCATATTTTTCTTAATGAACAAAATTTTAATCCATGGTCACTAAAACTGCGATGGCATAAATTTGCATCTTACATTGCCCTCGAGTGTTAACAAAATGCTACCCTGGCAGGCCTTGATGTGACGCAACAACTTCTAGCTGAAATTTCCTTAAATCATTCTACCGACACGGTATGGTGCCACTGCATAGGTGTTGCAACTGTCATCCATTACTTTAGAAGGGTACACCTGATAAGCCTCCAGCTGCAGCAAGTGCCATGGCACAGCAGGAATATCGAGTTGCATCATCAGTGTGAATATCTCGCTTGGAAGCCACTGTACATCTCACTGTAGGAGCTATGGGCAATGTGAGCCAACAAGATCTAGGTAGTTGGGCACATGTGTGAATGGTCCCAACATGTTCCTGTGCATGGGACCAAACTATATAGGCTACATAATGTGGATTCCTGATAGCTGCAATCGAATTGGCTTACTTCTCCCATAGCTTCCACAGCCCATTATTTTCTTAATTAGTGCTGCATCCTTGGCATGTGTCCTCTGTTTCTTTTTTTTTTTTTTTGACACACAGTGTTAGACGCCACATGCATTTTGTATGCTATGGCCCCTCACAGCTGCTCTCAAGCCTTGGGCTTGCAGCACAGCCATTTACTCACATTTCCTGTGCTAGCCATTAAGTCAAGTAGCACAATTGGAGCAAAAACAATGCATGATCTCAAAGGCCGTGGCAGGTCTTGCTCATCTGAAACACAACAAGCGTAATCATAATGGATGAACTGCTCTGTAATAAGAGCTGTTGGTAATCCTCAATATGAGCTGAGCTCATCCAAGGTGTGGAACAGAAGAAGGTGGAGCGCAGGCCTGAAGATTGCCCCCTACATCTGCACAGACATTCCATGAAATGTACGTCTTCAACCAGAGTATCAACCAAAGTATGAGCTCGGACGCTTCTGTTGTAGCTTACAAGATTTGTGAAGACGCCCATTCATGAAATGTTGTACAGTTCTTGCATGCAGCTTTTCACAGGCCAGATATCTTCGGCCATGGGAATGTATACCTATCAAGGCACAGGAAATTAAAATGACAATTGTTTTAAAGTGCAATGAGCAGACACCCTTTTGGGCTCTTGACACTCCTTGCCATGGCTAGCACTCGTGTTCGCTTACTAAACACTGGTATAGGTTAGCACCTCAAGCACACGTGGAAGCTTTCCAATTTTACTGGAATTGCCTGCTTGTGGTGATGTCATTGCTGTCCTGTTACAAAGAAAGCCACAGACACAAAACCAACACTGGCTGAAGGCACACATTTGTACATTTGTCTACTTGAGGCTTAAAAAAAAGAAAAGTATGGTCTTTAAAAGTCACAATGTGTAGCTAAAGAAGTGACAACTGCTTAAAGAGTACATTTCTTCAGCTCCATACAACTTTTGTCTCTTGCTTCCCCACAAAGTTTCGTGCACATGCTCTCCACATATAAGCCCCTTTAACACATCAGTACACATAGTACTCGTTCATAAAATTATGGTTAAAATTTAAAAGAGCATATCCATGAGTACATCTGCACCTATCCTGGACTCTGTTGGCCTCACAAGGGCCCTAAGTGAGCTCCTTTTCCTCCATATGAGCCCTTATGAGGGCCTCCATATGAGGCAGCACTTTCCATGTTGGCCAATGGTGAGCTGTTGGCTTCTTTTGCAGCTTGCCCTCACCAACAGTTGTGTTCCTACAGGATGGTACAAACTGCTGCTGATCCTTCTAACTACTGTCAATGGATCCAATGTTTCAACTGCAATCAAATGTATGGTCAGTATGAACATCAATTGACTGGTAAAGCACCCTGGATTGTTGTAAAAACTCTAGCCCTGGCCCCTTTTTGACAACCAAAGTAAGACCACTTCACTTAACACAGAAAAAGTAAGAGAATGTGGCCGAGACCGCCAACCACAACATCCACAGCAGTCGAACATAGAAAAATGAGTTCACTAAGCAGCACAAGTTTTCAACATGTCACAAACTAAGCCTTGTCGCAGACATATTCAGAGCACAGCTCACCAACAATTCACAGTCCAGCCCTGGTGCATAATGTAACATTCCACGTCAACAAACAAATCACTAAACGTAGTGCCCGGAGCCTTTCATCAAACTCGCGTCGGTATATCAATGATTCAATGATGGCCAGGCAAACAGCTAAGGTGTGTGCTAGCCACGCATAAAATGGTGGCTCACTCTAAAGCTGCAAGATTCATCCACAAGTCTCTCACAAATGATAAATTTTGCCAAGGCACAACAATGGCGGTTTTTTTCCTTTAGTATCAGTGCCAGCATGCATTTTCAATACCACTGCCAGCATGCTACTGAAGGGTAAAAACATCCAGACTGCAGTACTGCAGAGTGGCATGAGAAAAAACCCGCCGTCATGTGCCTAAGCTGAACGTAACACCCAGTGTAAATCGCTCCTGCTCCACAGAAGGCATTGGAACATGACCGAGCCACAATCAAACACGTCAACCGTCAAGGCCACAGGAAGAGAATGCACCAATGTCTAAGGGGCGTGCGAACCTTCAAGATGTCACAAGCCGTGCTTTGTCGCTCGTTGTAGGCGCGCACTCTACCGAGAGCTGGTGATCCGCGGACGACGGCTCATCATTCACGGAAGGTGCTTCCTGGGTCGGAGAAGTCCCAGGTGCGGCAGCTGGGCTTGAAGAGCCGTTCTTGCTGGGAATGCGCATGGCACCAGGAAGCACCAGTGTGGTCACATTGTTCTGGCCCCCACGCAATGCGGTCCACACAAAGCAGGGAAGCAGCAGGATGAGTGCAACGACACCAAAGATGATTGTTCCAATGGCCCACCAAGTGGCCTCTGCAGTAACGGGGTCTACGCGAGAAAAAGCAAGTCAAGTTAGGCATGGATAGGGCTATAAGATAAATATCTGTGCCCACACGCTAATGACAATCGTTTTTTATCTGATAGGCTAGTAATTTCAACTACTAGTATCCTCTAAAGGCCCAGCCCAGTCTCTCATAGGCTGATTGATTTCAGGGCCATCCTGGAGCCATTCAGCTTATGAGGGACACCGTAGAGTAAAGCTCTGAAAATTTTCTAATTCCCCAATGTCCTTTTCTCAAAATGTCTAGTGCAGAACAGGACAGAAGACAAAATACAAAACGACAGGTACAAGTGCCTTTGCACCTGTTTTGCATATTGTCGTCTCTTCCACAATGCACTAAAAATCAAGGGTCGTTTCCTTAAAACCTTATCAGCGGAATTATTTTTTTCATTGCAAACCATATTGCAGGGGCTTATCGGGCATGTCGTGTAGGCATTTTTGTTGGTATTTTCTTATGACATAGTCAACATTTATTAACCAAAGCTATCATTGTTCGCAATATGTGCCAGTACTAGTATACACAACTCATCACCAGTAGCTTCCACAAGTGTTCTGAAAGACATGGCCTGCTGGACGCATAGGATCGCAGTGCTCTTTTTAACAAGCTCCCCAGCTAAACGCCCAAAAGTGGTCGAACGAGGGATGTCGCTGATGCCAGTGTTTCTATTAGGGACTAGCCTTCATCGGGGCAACAACTGCCCTCTCTTTGTCAGTTGCCCTGACAAAGACAGGTCCCCTCGTTGAAACCTTGGCTCCAGTAATAACCACCATTCAAACCCCCGGGCCCCCCTTATCACTTCCAAGTCTTCATCGTCCTTTGAACCTCTGTCTTGTTTGGCTCCCCACTCAAATGGTTAACACGTACCAAATCTAAGGACACACATTAAAGGCTAACTGCAACAAAATTTTGGGCCATATAAGAAAGCCTAGCTTCACAAATGGTGCAAATACAGAGCAGTCTCCATGGAAAACTCGACGTCTGAAGTACGAGTGCATGCGTTCGGAAAGGCTCATAAAAGTAGTTGTTATCAATACCAGAACTGAAAAAGAAAGAACATCGTTATCAGTCGCTGGAAGTGATAATGACTCAGAGTGTGCAAATTCTAAGCATGACCTCTGAGATAGGTTATGGCTCGCGGCTGCTCATGGAGCGCTGAAAGATCTGTGAGGTGATGTGCGTCAATAGTACGCTCTAGCCATTCCTAACCACATAAGCCAAAGTGTTTTCATTGCAGCTGGCCTTTAACATGCATTCTACCTAAGCACTCCACACCCACTACCTCTTTACATCACAGCCACTTCAATAGTAGAACCTCAATATTGACACAAGGATACGGGCTTCTAAATTGCAGGAAGGTGGGCACAAAGGTCGGTGCTTGCTCCTGCTATGAGAGGCAAAATGCACAAGCTACATGCTCTCTTGTGGTTTAGAATTAAAGCAGATAGCATATGTTTTGCAAGCATCCGTCTTCTACATACTAACATTTCTGGTGGAGGAGCTGGGTACCACAGATGGCTGAGACGATGAGATTTCCAATGCACCAATATCGGTCGCCTCAATGCTTTCCCAAAGGAAGGTGACTGTCGTGCCTCAAGGCACATGCCAATACTCATCGCTACATTTGTGATCAGAAAGACAGAACATTTGTATTGTAGCTGAGCAAGCTCTCTGGCTATGCAAATGTTACGTTCAAGGAGCAGGGGAATGTTTGCTGCTACAATAAGTGCAGCATCATCTTCCACATCACATCGAACAGTCAGCAGGCTGCTCTTGGGAGGCAGCGTGCTGTGATTGTTGACTGTCAAGGTCATTGTCATTACTCTTTGCTATGGCTTGCATAGTAGTGAGATTGACCAGGCCTGTTGTTATTGACACCACCAAACCATTCCTTAGTTTCAGTCCAGGCTCACCTAAAGAGCTGTTTTGTTTCTGATAGCTCATTATATCTCACATACCTGGCTGCCTGTGTATTTGTGACAATATGCACATTTTGGGAGCAAGGACATGGGAGTAGCTCAAAACTCTTTGAAGGCATTTGAAAACCTCTATTTTAATCCATGCTTCATCTCGCTTGACAACACACCCACCATTTTCTGTTGCAGCTCTCATGGTGTGATCATCTGTTTCCTTCGAAGCTTTTGCATAAATCTGCAAGTTTTAGCCCTACAGGCAGGTACTGGCACATTAACAATGTTAACAAAATTGACTGCGCTTCTCACACATTACATTTTTAAGCACAAGACTAAGCAAGTACCATAGCCGGACAGGGCACTCACTGGGGCACTGCTCGGGCAGGGGGACCTGCGTCCCGCCACAATGGTTGTGGCCGTCGCAGAAGATATCCGAAGCAATGCAGCGCTTGTTGTAGCACTCGTGCCTCGTACTGGGGCAGCTATCATCTCTGCTCACTGCAAATGGAAAAGGAAGAAAGGACTTTGAGCAACACAGACTGCGATCAATTTTTCTTCAACTGTACAGTCTGATTTTTGAGGGTGTCAAAAAGGCTGTCTCTGAGAATTCCACTCGTCAAGTAGACAGAAATTTTCTTCAGCAAAACTTCATTCCCCTTTTGGATATCTGCAGAATAATGAATGTTGCATTGCTTCTTTTTTTTTTTTCTTTTGGCACTACTTGTGCCAATAAACAGGCACTCCTAGCAAAGCTCTACACAAGACTTTGCCACTCAAAATGACTTGAGGTAAAAAAACACAAGCTTCAGACAAGTCCTATATGCGACTGGGCTGCAGGTTGATTCTTTGCTTAGTGAAAGCCATACACATCTACGCACTAACAACGGCAACATTTAAAATTTGATATCAACACAATAAACAGTGTGTAACAATTACATTGCATACAAACTGCTCTTGAGGTACTTTTATATATACGGAAATAGGTCAGGATTGCTCAAACAGCACAGATTCTCAAAAAACAGTGACATAAATACAAAGACAATACTGTTTTAAGATTTGGAAAGCTCAACATACTGTCATGTGATGGTGGTATCAGACTTAACACATGACATTCTACTTGGCAGTTATCACTGTAGTTCCTAAAAATGCTGCAGGGATTGCATAAAGAAAGGTAACTGATACCACAATCCCACCTTGTGCTGGAGCAGAAACAATAATATGTTGTGAATTTGTGGGAAGTGCGAGAGATAATGAAAAACAATGCAAGTGCTACTAATGAAAAGTGCAAGTGACTAATGGCAGAGGCCAATATAATAAGTTGCTTATTTCTTCATCTTTAAGCACACCTAAATTCAAGATCAAGCATATTCCTCCTTTATTACAGCATTACTAGAAAAAACACTAATTTCAGTTTGCACAAAAGTAAAATTTCTTGAGCGAACATTTCAACAAGACTGCACAAACAGGCAAATGCACATACTCAAAATAGAACAAGCTTATCCCTGAGAAACATTTCTATTATACCATGTATACTTAAAGCAGAAACAGATTTCACTGGTGAGTTCATTGAGTTAAAATATTATAGAAAGTACAGATGTTGTAGTTAGCCAATTCCATCAAGTAAAAAAAACACACACACCCAAGCACACGCATGCACCCCTCGGGCTTGGTGAAAAAACACCATCCGCGGATAGCATACGCTGCTGTGAACACCTTAGCCAAATTCTGCAGTCGTGTGCGGTGCGTGGAGCTCGCAAGCGGAGCGCGAAGTCACCCCCCGCCCCCCCTTTTCTCAAACACTCTCTTTTCAACAGAAGCCTTCTCCTCACTCTTTTCGGACTGCTATATTTCATCATACAGCAGATTCCCATATCCAGCTGCTACTGGCCAATAGCTGACATCAATAAAGAAGGTTTTTTGAATCTGTGCACCTCTTCTTACTGCTACCATGTCCTACTGTTATAAGCGCAGTTTAATAAACAGGATGAAGTAAGCAAAAATCTGCATTTCGAATTTCAGCAGGAATTACGTACTTCCGAAAGTACGACTATGGTACTATCGCTATCACCTGCTAAGCTCGGCAGCGCAGGAATATAACTTTGGCCACACTACTTATCAGTGTCGTAGCCACTGGATTTCGCGAATTTCTATTAGTCCTGAACACTCAAATGAAGTTCATTGCCTGCCTGCCTGAACACTCACCTAGCCTTGAACAATGTGAAACTTAAGGTCAGACCAGACGATCACTTGTCAGCATGCGCTACCTGCTGGCCGCTCCTGGCTAGACGCCTCGGCAGACTTCGCTCCGTATTGAGCTATTGCGCAAATGCGAAATTTTGATGTGGCTACTATCCATCGTTCAAGCTGGTGCAGGAGAAAGCTGGTCCCCACCACGCAGCACGGCCAGATTGGAGCACATGAGCACGCACTCCAGCCCCGTCATGCACATAGTTAGCCACTACAGTTGCATGCAGCTGCGTGGCTGCATCTGCAGTGTAGCGTAGATACCGTGGCCACCGAGCTCTGGTATTGGTATGTGTGGGTGACATGACTGAAGGCCACGGTGGAAGAACAGACAGGTGTCTCAACGGCACTGTCTGTCTGCAGAGCAGGCTGACTACGACTCTGTTCGCATCTTCCTTTCTCCGCCAGCAAGACTACTGGGGTTATAATTTTCTGTCGTCTTCTAGTGTCATCCGACCCTGTGCTCACGTATTTCGCTGAAAATGTTTGTATAATGCGGGATGTTGCTTCTTCTGTGGCATTGCTACCTCTTATAGATTCTGTGTTACTATTTCTTGCGCTACTTCCAAAGAAAAATTGAATATGCAACTAGGAACCACCTACCAAACCCCCTCTTAAATCTTAATTTGCAGTGCAGTTATCCAACATTGTACAACACCCTAATCGGTGCTTTTCAGCAAGCTTTCTGCCGTGCATGTCTAAATGTGCTTGTTTTGTGTGTCAGAGCGAAAATTTCTGTATTGTTGCCCCGGTTGTGAATCAGTGTGCAGGAAGTGACTGGGATGTACTGTGCAGTGGAGGCCGTGCACATATTTATGCTTGCATAAATGAGAACCTTTGGATTTTCTACACTGTGAGATCAACTCAACCAAGCAGCACCTAAGTAGCATGTCCACAGTAAAGCCAATATTTAGATATCAGAGCTACTGGTTTTCATCCCTTGTCTTTCTCGTATGCAACGAATGAGAACTTCAGCTCACAAATAAGGCAAACTTATAGAAGCATGCTTTGGGATCACGTTTACTGATGAGGCACCTCTAACACTGAACCACACTCACCATTTGTGAATGCCGTGAGCACCAAGGTGAAGTTGCTAGTTGGCGACGTGGCGTTGACATTTAGCACCACAGAGCCATTCTCTGGCGGCCTCATGAATGTCACTTGCAGACCTGGTGTGGCCTCACGACGGTCTGCTTTGTAGCCGCAGAATGGTCCTCCTCCCGGTGCCACTTTATCGCCAACTGTCACCTGGAGGTAACTGTCAGTGCAGTTTGCCGATGCTGTCAGGTTCAGCGAGGCCACCGTGATGAGGAGCCCAGAAGCAAAACGGACGCGCACGCTGCACTCTTCTTGCGAGTTGTTGAGCCACACAAGAGCTGCCTTGCGGACTGTGAGGGATGCCGACTGGTTCTGGCAGAGATCGCTGAATGCATCTGCCAGCACAAGAAGAGCACAATCGAAATCAAGTCAATCAACCTTCCCATTTACGCAGAGTGCCTCCAAGGAAATGCGAAAAATTAAAATAGAGGTTGCCCATGGGTAGCCTCACAAATTAAAGCTTTGCTTTAAGAAAGGGTCCCGATCAGACAAAAGCAGCACAGGTTTTTAGGCATTTACAATATAGGTAATCCAGAAAACCCCGCGAGTGTCCTTGAAGCTCCATAAAAGTGCATTCAGCATGCTTAAAGCATCCCCGATTCAATCAATTTATGCCATCCCAACACAACATGACATATATCAGGCCTTAGCCTATGTTCACTGTGCAACCTGTCAAGGCATCCTGTATTTCCAACAATGAGTGGTCACTGCAGGAAAACTTCAGCCCACTTTTCTGGAGTCATGCGCACTTGAGATCCTGAGATCCATTTGAGGCTAGTCAGAGTCTGTCCTTGACTTCAGCACATTTACCTGTTGCTTCATATGAGGTTGGCCAGCATAATACAAGAGTGATGGCTATTTCATTTGAAACTTGTAGCCTCTACATAGCATGTGGATTTTTAAATGAGGGCACTCATGTACAGCCTATTGCAAAAAAATGTAAAGACCTGCTGGACACTACTGCCAATGGCTAGCTAGCTTTTAATTTATGTAAAGCTGCGTATTAACTTCTCTATTGGCTAGCTGCGCATCTGCCAACAGAACATCTGCGTCAAACTGCTTCTATAACTGATTACAATAAGCACAACCATATGGTTGTAACTAACAAGAAACAAGCTCCTCAGTTCTCTTTATTCTTCTCTAATTGCAGTAAGCTCCATGTGTTTTAGTGGGTCAGATATCATGTATGCGACTGCTTATTACATCACTACTAAAAGGAAGCTCAAATGTGATAGCGAAGGTTCCCCAAAATACTGTTAATTTGTGATCAATAGCAGGTTGACCAGGGGTTCTGCCAAATTTCTCGGCGACTCGAGACTCATAACCTAAAACCACCTTTTTGCCCCGTGCCTAAAACTGCCAAATGGACCATACAATCTAAGGGTGTCCCACGGCGCATTTTTGATCGTGATCGAGCCCGATTGGGATCGAATTTCTCGGGCGCCATTAGTTCCATTGCGCGAGCTGTGGGAGGGAGGCAATCGCGGTCGAGAATTTCGATCTGGGGATCGGGCTCAATCGCGATCGAAACTGGCCGTGTGAGACGGGTAGAGTGGGTTTCAGGTCACATGCCAAAGAATTATGGAAATTCTTTTTTTTTTCTCCGTTTGCAGCAACTCTGGTCCGCGCACTTTTTGATCACAGCTGCAACATCTGCTTCCCTCTACACAGGTCCTTGGACGCGTGCAACACGTCAGATTTCGCAATCAGGTTGACAAGTCCCCCCCCCCCCCCCCTCCCCCCCTCTCCTCCCGTTGTAATCGCGGACAGATAGTCACGAGAAATGACACGCTCGAGCGTCGGGGCGTAAATCACCGACGCGCGAGCGAGCGCTAATCTCTGAACGACGTCCATCGGAAAACCACCTATCGTTGCATCGCATGACGCTGACAAGCCATCTGCTGCCCGATCGCCCAGCGTGACATCATCAGGTCAGAAAGCGACACCTCGATCGTCTTGCGACTGCTAGTCGTCGGGGGAAATGTTGTCAAGAGGTCTTCCTAGGAGAGCAAGATGTCTAAGCGGTGCTTTAAAAGATGCACGAAAGCTGTCGGTAGATTAAAGGCAGCGCCGCCACTGACAGCTTTCATTAGCCACTCATACTCGCGGCGCCCTTCCGCACTTCCCTGCTGGCTCGTGAACGCATCGCGATGCGCGAAAAGAACAGGAAGTTTTGATCGCATGACCCACTTCCACTGTTTAACTTTCCCATACGCGCACTTCCCCTATTCGGTGCGCAAAAATCGGCGGCGTTCCTTACTAGCACCGCTGACTGCAAGGATTCGCGATGGGCACACAAGACTCAAGACAACAGGGACACCAAAAGTGACTCACATTCAGGCATTTCATCGGCGAGCGCGCACGACAGCGCGGTGCAAAGCAGCGCGATCACGCACGTTCGCCAAGCCATGGTCACCGCCTCCTCTTCAGCTGATCGCCACTCCTTGGCCAAAGTCGCCGACGGACCTCTTCGAGAGACACTGGCTCGGTTAGCATGCAAAAGTATCCGCCACCAAAGTCTGTGCGTGCACAGCAACTCCCCAGCAGACGTCAAGGCCGCAGCGAGCACAGCTGCCCGCGGTCTACGACGGCCCTTTTCGTTTGCTTCATTCAACGAGCGTTGAAGGCGACCCGGAACGACCGCGAGAAATGAAAAAAATAAAAAAAAGAATGTTCAGGAAGCGTTACGCAAGACTTATGGGCTGACTTGTACAGTACTACGAGGCAGAAACTAGAGAAACCGAATAAGTGCAAAAGTTTATCGCGCGAATGCCTCCTTTACTTGCGCATGAGTGGTGGCTCTGGAAACTCAATGACTTTGGCTTTGTACGCTTTCACGTTGAGCCAGGTTGAGCTGCGGCTGAAATAAGTGGTGTCCAAAACCCGACGTTTATGACGTATTTCCGGTATTCCCGGCTTCCAAAATCACTTCCGCCGCATTCAGACAGCAAAAACACAGCCTTTAAGATCAGCATTTAAAATGCAGAGGGCACCAATCTATGAGGTATGGAATGTGAAGATATCTACCCAAATGTCGGTTTAGGCTCCTCTGGCCTCCTTGAAGCCTTTGGGTTCAGGAATGTCAGGGGGGAAGTAAACATGTCCGCAATAGAGATTAGTAAGAGGCGATTAGTGGTGGCAGAAAGGAAGAAAGACCACAAACAACGGAGGCGTACAAAAACAAAGTTCCCAGTAGTGATTCAGAAAGTTTGATGCTGGGAATTCTCTCTCTCTCTCTCTGTGTATGTGTGTGCGTGTGAACTAGAGTGTACTAGTACACTCTAGTGTGAACCAGCCATGAAGGTAAAAACCAGCCGAGAAGCTGGTCCCGGCCCCTCTTTTCTTTTCTCCTCTCTACCAGCGTCGGCTGCGAGCGCTAGCTGCGGCGGTTGCTCCAAATCTGAAACACGTTTTCCTGCCTCCGAGATTATTGCGAGTCTGTTGCAATCCCGAAGGCAAGACTCGCGGTCTCTCGTCAAGCCATTGGTCGAGTGCGCGCCAGCATAGAGTTAATATACTGAGTCAGTATATTAACTCTATGCGCGCCAGCCTCGTAATTGTCACTTCCTTCGCAACAGGAAGTAACGTAAGTGCTCGCAACGTGCTCAAAACATAGCCTCCGAGATTGTGTTTTATTGCTTTAATGATGCCTTAAAAGACCATCGCAAATTATAGATTAGTCAACCAACAACACAAATATTGGTAAATTAAAAATAAAATATAACCTACGTTTCATACATGGCAACCATAGATGGTGGTAAATACCTACAGCTCATAGTGTAGCGTCCTCTGGATTAAAAATGTGGGTCTTAAAGGCTATGCTTTTCTAGGTTGAAAGCGCCGGACGCGATTTTAGGAGCCAGAATTACGTCATAGACGTCGGCTTTTGGACACCACCTATTGCGTATTTTTGGCTTATGCAATCGGTTTTGTCGCTTGCAGTACACAAACGCACGGTTTGAGATCGCCTTCTGTTTGCTGCGTGATAGCCGTTGTTGGGGTCCGACGTCATCCAAACAAGCGCGAAATCGAAGTTTGAACATCACCAGGCTTCCTCACGCGGATTCACGCAACGCCGGCGTAGTCTTCTGGTGTAGTGGCCATTTTACCTTAATTAATAAGGCTGGTGATAACACGCTGCACCGATGTCGGAGCCCCAACTGAACAAGTCTCGGTGCGCTTTAGGTCATTATGCTCTCCACTACGTGCACGTCGCGTGTACTAACTTAACATCAAGGCAAGCCAAAATCAAGGTGGTGTCCAAAACCCGACGTACATGGCGTGTTTCCGGCTCTCAAAATCGCTTCCGCCGCATTCAACCAGCAAGTCTGTATATTTTATATGCTGTCATTAACATACGATGTAATAATAATAATAAACTGATAAAAGCATAGCCTTTAAGATTCGCACTTTAAATTCAGAGGGCACCCCCCTATGGGGCGTGTATTTGGACACCACCTATTGAATTATATTAGTGCATTATGAAAACTGACTGGCGGTCTCCACGGGTAGTTTTACATTGCACCTCCTCTGGCAAACTATTATCAGCTATTGGCATGTTTGATCAACAAAATAAAGCTTCTGGAACATGCTGCAAATGCACAGCAGAGCCATCTACGACTGTTACAACTTAGGAGAAAAATACAACATAAATTTGAAAGACGTTCTTGTAGATTTCTAGTACTGCGCGTTCATATGTGTTTTTTTGCCTTAATTTTCTCAGCGGAAGCCTTCACGTTTCTGTGGTACACACAAAGTCGCCAAGCTGTCTTTACCTGTGCATATAATGAGCCCAATTAATATTTTCTTAACGCCGTAATTGTATTCATAAATAATGTGTCATGAAAAAAATGCGAACTCGTGTTTTTCTTTTTTAACATATCCTGCTCGCACACCCTGTCCCCACGTAATACGAATCGATATGAACCCGGGCTTTCCGTCTGACGAATGATAACAAATCAACGGAAAACGAAATTGATCGATCCTTGCAAAACGCGGCACCTGCTACACGCGGAGGAAATAATTCTTTCCTCCGTGTTAGGAGAGAGCACGATGTCAAGGCAGTCAGGCTTCGCAAGACCTCCTCCTCTGACGACGTTATCTCCCATTTGATTTCACTTGAGAAATCATGAGAAGTGAGCACACTGCGCGGTGAATTCTGGAAATAGCACGCCGTTCGTGGCTTTATTCATGGTAGGTACGCGTGCCGCTGCTCGCCGGAGTTACTGAGTCTTTCTCCACCTCGAACCCCTCGCTTTTCAACACGCCGAATTCCATGCATTCAGTACTCGGCCCTTGCTACAAACCGTTGTCAACTCTAGCTTCGTATTTTTTGAATCCCTCAAATATAGGTGGAATTATCGCACCGATACCTGGTCTTCCCTCTCTCTTCGTCTGCGTTAGCGCGCTGGAAGCTACACAGCGGAGAATAAGAGGGCAAAGCCCCCGGCCAAAAGTTGAGCATCGTGGCGGCGAACAATATAATGCCTCGATGCGCGCGGCACGCGAGCATCAAGGCACCTTATATATAGCGAAAAATAAAGGCATAGAGTTTCTCACTATTTATAGTGTGAAACTCTATGAATAAAGGGACTTTAGCGATGGATGGATGGATGAGGCTGAACCCTTTAAATGATGATGATGATGATGATTTATTGGCATCCCCTTTGAAACGGGGCGGCGACAAATAGTCACCTAGCCTGCTTGATTTAATCAGGTATATTATACATGTTCTTTATCCATCATTTTTGTATACCTCTCATTATTTTTATTTTTCAAAAATTTAGCTTGTACCGCTGCCTATGATTTTAAGAGATCAGGTCGTATCCATCTTTTCCCTGCTTTTTTTCCACCAGTACTCTAATCGTCTCTTGCTTATCTCTACGGCTGATCTGTTTATGTTTCCTTCCACTTTAAACCCAAGCGCTTCTGGGAGTTGCACATTACCTACGGTTCTCGCTGGGTGGATCCCGTCGCATTCCATTAGGATGTGCTGAGTGGTCTCTGGATCTTTACTGCAGCATACACATGTCTCATCTAGTTCCGAATATTTGTTCCGATATGTTTTCGTCCTTAGGCAACCGGCTCGAGCCTCAAATAGCAAGGCACTGCCCTTTGTGTTATCGTACAGATTTTCCCTTCTAATTTCTTTCTTCTCATTCTTGTAAATCTCCATTGTCCTTTTCGTTTCCATTCTTTGCATCCAATTCACGGTCTCTATTTCTCTCACTTTCTTTCTGATGACCCCTGGTTGTCTATTTACAGTTTCGATTATCCTGTACTTGGTTGCCAACTTCCTTGACCTCTTCCTCCATTCTGTGTCCACGCTTTTCATGTAGAGATACTTGTGCACTTTAGCAGCCCATTTATTTTCATCCATGTTCCTGAGCCTTTCTTCAAAACTAATTTTGCTTTGTGCTTCTCTGACTTCAAAAGAGGCCCAACCCATGTCTCCATGCACTGCCTCATTTGTCGTATTACCGTGTGCTCCCAAAGCCAACCGGCCTACTGATCTTTGGTTAACTTCCAAACCCGCCAATATATCCGATTTTAAGCATATAATGGCATTTGCGAATGTTAGCGCTGGCACCATTACTCCTTTCCAGATTCCACGCACCACCTCATACTTATTGTGGCCCCACAGTGCTCTGTGTTTCATTAATGCTGCATTCCGCTTCCCCTTTATTTTCAGATTATTTTGGTGGTTGCTTGAGTAATTCTTTCCTTCGTTTATGTGTACGCCGAGGTACTTATATTGCTTCACTATGGGTATTACTTGCTGTTGAATTGACACCACGAAGTTACTCGTGTGTTCATTAAAGATCATAATCCCTGATTTCTCTCTGCTAAACTTAAGGCCTAGATTTGTCGCTGCGTTCCCACAGATATTCGCAAGTATCTGTAAATCTTTTTTATTGTCCGCTAGTAGCACAATGTCGTCTGCGTACATCAATCCAGGGACCTTCTGTTGCACCATTTGTCCATTACGCATGTAGGATAAATCAAAACCTAATTCGCTGTTTTCCAGTTGTCTTTTATGCCCTTGACGTAAAGCGTGAACAACAATGGTGACAGAGGGCATCCTTGCTTCAATCCTTGGTGAATTCCCACCATTTCATTTCCTTTTCGGCCTTCCCATGCCACTTGTACTTGGTTGTCTCGATATATCTCCCTCAGCAGCTCCACGAAATCGTCATCTATGCCTTCGTATTGAAGAATATCCCACAATTCCCTGTCTACGTTGTCATAAGCTCCTTTAATATCTAGAAATGCTATCCATAAAGGTCTTTTCTGAGCTACTGAAATCTCTATGCACTGAGTACAAACATATTGTCTTCTAAGCGTCTGCCTGGCCTGAACCCATTCTGTAGTTCCCCCAATACACCGTTTTCCTCCACCCACTTCGACAGTTCTAATTTTATGGCTTGCATTGCCATTCTATATATCACCGACGTTACTGTAACTGGCCTGTACGAGCTCGTCTTATCCTTATCTCCTTTGCCTTTGTAGATGAGATTCATCTTGCTTTCACGCCATCCAACGGGAATATTCTTTGTTCTAATCACTTGCTCTATGGCATTAGTCAGCAGTGCCTTGCTTTTTGGACCGAGGTTTTTGATTAGCTGTATTGGGATTTCATCGGGTCCTGCTGCCGTGTTGTTAGGGACATTTTCTGCTGCCTTTTTCCAATAAAAGCTTTCTATGCTGAATTTTGATCTCTCAAGCCTCTCTGTTGTTGCTGGATCTGTTGTCTGAACTACGCTTTTTCTCGTACCGAAGTTATGCCTGATAACGTCTGTGATGTACCGCAGCGCATCATCGCCTTCATAGATGTTACCGTCTTCATCCCTTATAGCCGTTTGCGAGTTTCTAGTCCGAGTGCTTTTATATGGTTCCAGAATATTTTTGGGGCGCCTTTGTCTCTTTTGTGAATGTTATGCACCCAACGTTCACTTGCGCATTTAATTTTCTCTTGCACGAGCTCACTCGCAACCCTTTTCTTTTCTCTGTATGTATTCCATCTAAGGAGCACCTCTTCTTCTTGTAATCCGAACTTTTTAGCTTCTCGATGAACCCTAGATGCCTCTTTACGCTCTTCTATAGCTTGTTTAATTTCCTTGTTCCACCACTTACGTGGTTTCCTCTTTCCAATCCAACAATTGTATTGCCGTGTCCGCCTTATTTCATGCTGCATAACCTCCACCAGTTCCTTATATTCCCAGACTGCTGTAGGAAAAGCCTCAATTTTCTTCTCTATGTTGTTTGCGATCTCTGTTATTTGCTCGTCATTCATATTTAAAAACTCTAAGGCTATTGGTTCATGTTCTGCGCTGGTATCTCTCCCAAACTTTAATGGTAAACGTCTATGATCGCTTCCCAGGCTATTGTTTTCCATTTTCGTCTATTATCATTTGGTCCAGTTGTTCGTAGACCATTTCTGAGACTAAGGCGTAGTCGATACATGACTGCCTGTTTCCGCATTGCCACGTTACCTGTCCATGACACTTATTCTCCCTGTTAACTACTATAAGGTTCTGTTCATCACACAAATCCAGCACTAGAGAGCCGTTGTAATCAGTATATACGTCTAAATCGTCCATGTGCGCGTTCATATCTCCCACTAATATCACCTGGCCCGAGTTACTGAACTCATTAATATCGCTTCTAATGCAATCGACCAATTCCTTATTTTTTTCCCTGCTATCACTACCTGTCGATAGGTAAGCTACTCCCAGCCACGTATTTTTACCTTGTCATGTACCACTAATCCATAAATGCTCTTTACATGTCTCGTTTACCCTTCGCCACTTCAGACCTCGCCTAATTAGTACACCTACGCCTCCGCCTTTCCTTGACCCGGTCATTCTGTTGCACCCTTCCCATACAAAGTTGTCAATAACAGGCGGCTGCTCCAAATCTCGTAGATGCGTTTCGGTCAAGGCGTACACGCTAATCGCTTCATCATTCAGTTCAAATCGTTCATCAAATCGGGCGGTGGCATACGCCACCTAGCCATGACTATTAACATATAAACAGCGAAAAAGGGCTCGTCGCGGCACCTCGCGGCGACCGCAGTAGACTACACTACGCAGAACATGGCCTCAGAGAGCTGCGCGCGCCAATCTCAAGTAGCAGTAGTAAGTGGTTTCTGAGGAAAGGGTTGACGCTATCTTCTGCAACCCTTGAGAGAGCACGGCTCAGCGCCATCCTCAGCACGCCACTGCCATTTTGGAGGACACATGCAGCAGACGCAGAAACACAGAGTTCAATGATTGATTTTTGAGACTTTTGCAGATCGCAGACATATATATTTTTAACTTAACTTAAGGTTAGCAATTACGTATTATTGAGACTGTTCTCGCGATCACGAAATGAGCCAACAGCGTGGTTGGACCAGTTGCCTTCGATGACGACATTGCGGATGCAAGAGCAAGCGACTGTTCATTGTTTTGACACGAGAGTGCAAGTTCCTTGGTGCATGCAATGCAATATTGGCTCACATGTTCACAGGAGCCTCGTTAACAGAACGTCAACGTTTTTCTTTTAATTATTATTACGTTCAAAAAGCGTTTCAGAGCCTTTTTAACAGCTCGCCACTATAATAATGATTATCCAACTTGGTGTGATATGACGATGACGACGTCAGAAACTGTGGCGCTTACCTATACAGTGGAGAACCAGCCAAGAATGGGGCGGTGTGAGAAAATAATATATTTAACACATTTTTAAATTAAAGCCACAAATTGGATTCTGGGCAGACATAGTACATTTTTAATAATTCAAAATATTTACGTTATGCTGTTGCGCAATGATTTTTTTTAACAGTGTGCGAAGAAAGACCAGAGTTGGGATTTCCATGCTGTGGACGTCCTATGTAAGCCCCATTTCCTGAATAAATATGCAGGCTCCTCTAGAGACCTCCAGAGGACGTCCTACCAGGCACATTTCCTGGAACAAAATACCAAGTCATGTTGAGGACATCCCTAGTAGGTCCGCCTCGGGACGAGGGACGTTTAGACCATTTGAGGTCATTCTGAAGATGTTTTGTGCTGCCCGAGCAGTTAACCAACCGAAGTTCCCAACACAGAGCCGCTTCCCAACAATTATATAAACCTTCTCAACGCGTTCGTAAATGTTCCTTGAGGAGGGCACAATGAACAAAAATAACAAATGAACTTTTGAATATTGCAGACACATATACCTTTAACTTAACTCAAGGTCACAGTGCAAGCAGAGACGTAGAGATGATGAAGAAACGTCTGTGAAGAAAAACAAGCAGAATACGGCTTGTAGTTTGCACACATTACGAATAGCCAACACTAATAAATACACTACAATGCCAAAAAGCGGATAATGGTCAAGTTCTATTTTCAGTGGTACAGCGGTTATGTGCGGCGTACCACATGAATGTAGCTGTGAATCACAACGAGCTTAAAGTGCACAGCGCGCCAACAGATAACGAAACAAAAAAACCCACAACAAACTCGCCGACGAGCGTGTGTTCTAGTATCGCGCTTTACGCGAAATGAACAGAACAGAGCCCCACAGCGGTAGTTGTCAGGATATTATTCAGGCATAAATAACGCTGAAACACGAAAACAAGAGCGTCCAACATTGAAACGATATGTGCAGTTTTCACCAAGAGTGCAGCATCCAACTAATGCGTCCTTATATTACACCGTCAACTCGCCGCTAAGCGCGTGTTCTAATACGGCGTTACGCGAAAGAGCCATATTGTAGTGAGCAGCATCTGGCGAGCAGCACATGCGGTAGTTGTCAGGAGGTTATTCGGGCATAAATAATGCTGCAGAATGAAAACAAGAACGTCCAACATTGAAACGATATGTGCAGTCTTCACCAAAAGTTCGGCATCCAATGAATGCGTCCTTATATTTGATCGTCAGAGGCTTGGATAGAACGCCGCTATGATGTTTGGCAAACGGCGTTTTCGAGACCATGCAGCGGGTCGCGGCTATAGGTTTGCCAGGAGACAATGTCTTCAACTGTTACAGTAAACTCCCGGTGGTCCCGATCGATCTTGTTGGAAGCTCCGCCATCGACGTCGCACGGTCACCTCTCTTGCCAACGCGAAGCGCCCCCTCGCGACCTATGTCAACAAGCAGGGAGTCTGTAAGTGGCTGCACCAAAAGGCTTCCCGGAAGGACTTCAGACGCACTGGCGAGGCGGAGCAGGTACTCGAGGCTGAGCGGTGGTAGATGCAGTCCTGAGCAGAGAAATGCGAGCAAGCTATGTCACCGCTGCAGCAAAATAGCATCCATTGAAGCAATTTCGCTCCTTAAACAGAAAGTCCCGACTCACGATACGGGAATGGTAACTTTATTCATGACGACGTCCCTGATGAGAGATTGTGTTTGTATAGGTATACCTTGTTTATGTCCTAAACTTATGTATGGCTATATAGTCCCATATTCGGAATTAAAATTAACGGATTTACTTTACCTTAGTAACAACGAAATCGACGCAGAGAGAAAGAATTGACAAAGCACTTTTAGGAAACAAATACGGTGACTTTCGAATTCAAGTAACAGATTCTGAGCAACTAGAGATCAAAACTTTCAGCACTTCTGATCCACTCTGAACATTAAAGTTCGTAAAATCCTGCGGACACAACGCCCGTAGAAAGTAGCTAAGAAGGGAGTGGATAGCACGTAACTTTTTAACACGAAATGTTTTATGCCTGAGTCCACCATCAACTTCCTGTAACGGGTGTGACGCCGGCGCGAACGCGTAAAAATATGCTCTCTCTCTTGGCATAGAGCTACTCTATATGTTCCCTGCGGGAGCCATATATAGTAACTCTATCTTGACATAGAGTTAGTCATATGCAGTAACTCTATCTTGGTAGGTATGGCGACGCCATCTAGGAGCGATGAAGAGCAGTACTGCATCATGAGACTAACGACCGACTACAGTGAGCGCTTCGGTAGTCTCAGCGCAGCGGAGGCTCCAACTCGTTGTAGCCGGTGTAGGTTTTCTGCTGAGGTGACGACGCAGTTTCCGCACATGGTTGTCTTTCGCGTCCGATTAGCATGTGAGGCCTCATCACCTACGGAGTGCAGCTTCAACATGCACCAGCAGCGCTTACACGCCATCTACTGCTTCGCTTGCGATGGCACCAACCAAGAAAACTGCCGCGCTAAGCGGCGCAGAAAGGCAACCACAGAACACCCAGAGGCAACGACGTCGACGGGCGAATCTCGCTTTGGTCCGGCGAGAGACACGCCAGCGTAAAGCAGAACGCCTTCGCGCGTTCGCGGCGCACGCCGCGAACTCTGCCATTCACATTCCTGAAGCTGAGCGCGTCGCAGCTCGACTGGCTCCCGATAAGAATGCTCGCACCTTTGCCGAAGCGACTCGGCAGCAGAACGCCGCGCGCCAAGCAAACCTGCAACGCACGTCGCCGACCCGCAAATCGTGCGCCTTTTGCTACAGCGGACCACGCCAGTTCACAAAGCAAACATGCAACAGCTTTTGTGAAGACACGTTTCACTTTCGTGTTCTACCGATTCCTAGGAAAGAGGGATCAACCATATCTTTTATTTTAGGGGCGAAGCTCCTTAGGGTCGCGCCTTGTCCCTCATCGCGCCGTCGTAGCCACGCTAGTACTCGCCGCTCCCGCTAGAGGCGCAGCTGTGCTCTCTTTCTTAGGGTGCCTCGATGCCAGCGCCGCCGTTCAGGGTGGTGCCAACCTTTGACCGCCCCCGCGCCGCCGCTTTCTCGCTGCGACGCCATATTGTGTCACAGCGAGCCGTTGCGATTGCTTGGTGCCGGTGCTGAGTTCGAGGCACAGTGCGCGCGGATGCTTCGCGGACGCTTCTACTTGCTAGACAGTGTTCAGCCGCATGACTGACAAGCTATCAAGTGCATCGTGTCGACATGACGGGCTGTTGTGTTCCCAAGTGCGCCGGATCGACGCGTAAAGGACTGCGTTGTTTTCGCTTCCCCCGGGACCCAGAGCGACGGAAGAGATGGGAAGCCCAAGTAAAGCGCGATCACTGGAAGGCAACGGATAACTCCTGCATTTGCGAGGTAAGTGTCAAGAATGTTTAGACTACCGCACCGTGTTTTTCATTTAAATAAGAAAGTATTCTCTGATCCTCGCTCACGTACCTACGTTCGCTCACGAACTAAGTAAGCACTGCACCGATGCTGTCTGAGTAGCGTATGGTTTGCGAGCGCGCGTCGCATAGGCTTTTTTCGTTTTGATGGGCGCAGTCTGTACCCTTATTTTAAGGATTGACGAAGATGCTTAGCCGCGAAGTAGTCTTACATTAGCTACGAATCGTCACGTAAGCCACCTATTTTCCTTTTTCACGGGAAGCACACATCGTGTGTGTCTCTTGTTTCTTTTTTTTTTTTTTTTCTCTTTTCGGTACTGGTTATTTGGGACTAAAGAACGCAGTGCTTCGGCCGGGGAGAGCGGCTGTTTTGTACGTGGTAAGCGAAACATTGTGATTTTCTCTGATTTCTCAGGAGATATCTTGCGGACCTCAGGGTGTTACGTTACATAGCTGATTTTAAGACTTGTACATATTTGTAGCGTGGTGATCGTAAGCCGATGGTCATTCGTGCTCATTCCCGATCGTAGTGGGTACTGTGACGGTCTTTAAATGCCTGTGCACGGTATGCCCAGGTGTAGTAGAGTTAAGGGGCATCATGGGACCAAAATGTTTCGGCGCTTTCTGGCATGGTGTCTGTTGTAGCCTGTGCATTTCTTCGAAACGTGTGAAGCGAGGTAATACAGCATTGCTTCTGCTAAAATTTATTTTTAAGCACTCTCTGTTCTCAGTTCTCTGTTCTCAGTTCTCACAGTTCTCTGTATTTACAAGGCAACTTTCATATCAATAATCACTTTTGTTGTTTTACCTGTACTTAGAAACACTTTGAAGAGGACCAGTACGAGGGAAATCGACAGGATGGGCGCCGTCTGTTAAGTCAACAGCCCTACATCATCATGGACTATATTTTCGAAGTGAAAAACATTGCTAATCTGTATTTGACTGTCTTAGTTTCATTTACGGTTTTTGTACGTGATATGTATGCAGTGTTGTTTATTTTTTCAATGTAGTTATCAGTGTTCTAATGGTTATTTATGAAATGTTCTGTACTCGCCATCGATGTGTTTGGCTGATGCGACGTATTCGATGGTAGCTGATGTATGTATTCTGGCTGGATATCTTGATTAATATTACCCGCGGTTGCGTTTTCTTGTTTGCATTCTTGTTTTTCGATTTATATTGTGTGTAATAAGGTTGATGTAGTCACTTGAACCCCCCCCCCCCCCATGTAATGAATAAAAAAAAACAAAAAAAAAACTCTCACTATCCCGAATTGTGTGTCGAGCCTACCTTGCGAATTAATTTTTTTATCTCGTCTTTCAACATAACCTTCAGGCGCCACACAGTACATATAATTTTTCATGTACATATCTCTTTCATGATTGATTGTACTAGACATTATAAGTAAATGTATTTTGTGCATCGTTTGATTTCTTGTGTATACTACGCAAGATTGACACAGACAAGTTACGTTACATTTTTCTCTACAGCACTAACTAAACCTAATTTTCACATCGCAGTTATTTTTACACCAGCTTAATCCTGTCAGCACACAGTTTTGTGGGCAAAATAAGCAAAAATTGCGCGTAGATATCGTCAAATAATTGCAACGAACGCGAAGAGCACGCGCAACGAAAGGGAAACTAACCGCCGTGCGCGAGTGGCTGGCTACGGTAAAGGAGGCGTGACGTGTAAACCAAAATACAACAGCGAAAAAGAAAAACTTCCACACACAGGGGGTCGCAAACCTTATATACCAAGCATCGAAGCGCAAAAAAAAATAGTGCGTATTTTAAACATACACACGACATATTAAATGTGATTGAATTAGGCAACTTGGGGAATGTTCCCGGCGCCATACGTTTACGTCTTCGACCTTCGACGAGTTAACGGCTATTGGTTATAAAGATATGCAGGTGGGACACCGATAAAAAAAATACTCATCAAGGCAAAGCACTTGGAAGCGCGCCGCGAGTAACACTTTATCAACGCAAGCGTAGCTGAGTCTCAGCTCGTGTGACACAATATGGCGGCGCCAGCGGGGTTGTCTCCACCCTGGACGGCGGCGCTGGGCATCGAGGCACCCTACTCTTTCTCTCTCGTTCCCGACGCGCCCGCACTCTCTCTCTCATCCGTAGCTAGGGGCGCTGCGATGCACAAGGGCGTTCATTCCCGACGCTCTCTTTCTCTCTCTCGTCCCTAGCTAGGGGCGCTGCGGTGCACAAGAGCGTTCGTTCCCGACGCGCGCTCTCTTTCTCTCGTCCGTAGCTCTGGTTTACCCGAATGCGTTCGTTTCTCTTTCTCTCTCGTTCCCGACTCGCGCTCTCTTTCTCGTTCGTAGCTAGGGGCGCTGCGGTGCACAAGGGCGTTCGTTCCCGACGCGCTCTCTCTCTCTCTCTCATCCGTAGCTAGGGGCGCTGCGGTGCACAAGGGCGTTCATTCCCGACGCGCGCTCTCTCTCTCGTCCGTAGCTCTGGTTTACCCGAATGATCCCCCGGTGCTTCGCCCACTCATCATCATTCACGTCGTGGATATGCAGTGATTTTTTTTATTGCGATAGCAATTATATGGTCAGTCCAAGCGGATTTCTGCCATCGTCGTCACCGTGAGGTTCTGTAGAAAGTGCAACGGCCGGCGATGAAATCGTCGCCGCGCGCCGTATGCTGTATGTGTAAAGCTCCTGTATATGTGCGAGTGAAAGCGCGAGAGGGACGCGCGCTTTCACTGGGAGCGAATGCACGGCAGAGAGCAAACGCGACTTGTTCCGTCGCGCGAAAGTAGTCGTCCTGCACCGAATCAGAATACAGGCTTATTAATAACTTATGACGACGACGCTCGGCACACCTTGAGACAAGCAGAGACGAAGAGCATTCTCTCCGGCGAAAGCTCGGCCAGTCGGGGCAACTGTTGGTCCAGGTTCCCGCTCAACGCGGCCAACGCATTCACGGAGCACTCGTAAGCCAGGAGGTTCTCGATAGAGTCGTCCGAACGGGTGCCCGGTGGCGCCTGACACTCAGCGGGGATGGTCGCATTAGGCAGCAGGTACCTGCGTTTCATGGCCGATTCGTACTTTGTCGGAGGTGGAGCAAGAACGAATTAAAAGTAATAAATTGGGACACGCTTAAGCTTCGCTTTTAAAAGTAGAATGCGATGGCATTAAAATATCCCTGACTGCTTCTCACGCTGACCGGCAACTGCATATAATAAAATTGGGACACGCTTAAGCTTCGCTTTCAAGAGTAGAATGCGATGGCATTCAAATATCGCTGACTGCTACTCACGCTGCCCGGCAACTGCAGCTTTGTGGCCGTAATGTTTGCCGGGAAACGCTGTCGGCGAACGCCATGCACGAAGGCAAGCGTTCTGGCTCTTTTTCACCCCCGGTGGGCCGGCACCGCGGATGCCACGGAGCCGGGCATTCTTTGGTAGAAAGTACCGGGCGCAAGGCGCTGTGACTGGTAGAAACGCGGCACGCGCCGCGCTTTGACCTTGGATGACCTTGAAGGTCAGGCGCCTGTTCCTGTGGCGCGCGTCGGCGGCGTAACCGAGCGAATGAGCACAGCTAAAGATGAAAAAAAAAACACCGCATATCCACGGGGTGAATGATGATGAGTGGGCGAAGCTCCGGAGGGAATCATCGGTAAACCGTGAATCTTCCGTGTAATTCGCCCAGTCTCGCCGCACTAAATCGAACGATTGACTTCCACCAATGACACCCGCCATATGTGACGTCATTCCTATTTTATAACAGCGCCCTTCATTATAATTGCACCATCTCCCGCTTAAGGGGACGCTAGCACAAACGCGTTAGAAACGTGCAGTACTCTAAGGGGAAGAGGCCACAGCGTCTTACGCAGCCGTTTACACATGCCGGAACGTGCACCGCGTTTGCCGACGCCATCAGCGTTTATGAATACGGGGGTAAGGCGGAGAGACCACAGCGTCTTACACCAGCTTCTTGCACGGGCCGTAACGCGCTAGCACAAACGCGTTAGAAACGCGCAGTCTTTCGTTAATGTTGGGTATTTATTGCCATCTAGGTGCGTCTGTCCATGTGCGCTTCGTGGCGTAGTGGTTAGCGCCACGCGTTCAGAAGCGAGGGGTCCCTGGTTCGATTCCGCTACGGCCACAACTCTCGGAATTTTTTCTTCTCATAAAAGTAGACGTGGCTACCTACTACGACGACTACTACTACAGAGGAGGGACAGACCCCCACACCCTAAGGAGCTTCGCCCCTAAAAGCGAACTGGGAGCGCAGCGCGGGATGAAAGACACGAGGAGAAAAGCGGAGGAGGAGGTTGCAGCGGAACAATGAGGCGGAACGTTGAGAAGGGTATGGCGAAAGCGTGAGAAGAAAAGCGCAGTGCGGCGAAGATAGCTACGAGATGGCGCCAGAGTAGCGCACGTCGTCTCGGAGGTCTGTCGGCGGCGCGCCTGCTGTGAATCGCGCCCATGCGTCAGCCACGCGCTGGCTCTCGCGATCTCCAGATTAGCGAGGCAGTCGCACCACACTTCGCCCCGTTTGCACCGTGCCGCACGAGTCAGATTGTCCGCGCCAGCCAATATATCGCGAAAATAAAAAAAAATCGCATTAGTGAGTATCGTAATCGTCGGTGAATCTAAAGGGGCCGACGACCACCTGAATCGTGCCATGAAATTTTGGATCTAAATGAAAAGACCGTGATTTATAGTGATAGAAGCGCGGACACGCATGCGGTTCGCTGTTTAAATAGGAATTGGAATAAAATTCATGAGCCATTCCACTATGCGAAGGTGAATGACCAGCGAAGCTGTTTAGCGTAGGACACAAAGATGAGACAACATTTTGAACAGCGGCACGAACATAATTATTGTCCTGATCGGTGGTCATCGTGACGATAGGTACGCACACACATTCGCGTATCACCTCTGTTATTAAATCTGTCCATCACCTCTTTAAGCAAAGGCTCACACCCCCGTAAATGCGGCCTCCGCATTACGACAATAGAAGAGAGGCGAAATTCTACGCTGGAATGATGAGCGGCACAACGACGTCGAACGCGTGAGCAGCGGCACGAGCGCCCTTGCATGCTCTGAGGGGCGCCAACCCTTACTCCCTTGGTCGCCTTATCAGGCGCACACTACGTCACGGACTACGTCATACATAAACAGAGACCCATCGTTTTAGACACAGGTGGCCGTTAAACCGAGCTCCGACGCGAGCGGCGATATGCGTTTGGTTTCGTTGTTGGCTCTTTCACTTTTTAGGGGATAGCTTTTCCGTGCGGACGCCATAAAATTCCGGATCATAGCCCCAGACAGCTTCGCTGTAATAAGTTGGCACAGAAAGTCGCGAAAAACGGTATGTCGCGCCACTTCACGGTGAAACCTTTTTGCACTAGAAACGCATATTGACCCCAAGTCGACTGTTATTAAAAGGAAACTGCAACAAAATTTTACATTGAAGCAATCTTGAAATAGCCCGCGAATAAACGCAAAGTGCCTCGAGCGGCCAGTCGCGAGGAAATCTTGCGTGTAATCGCGTGTATATAGTATATAGTAGCACCTAGTGACACCCAGAGTTCAAACGTGGCACTAAACGGCCAAAATTAAATTAGGGGGTTTTACGTTCCAAAACCAGTTCTGATTAAGAAGCACGCCGTAGTGGGGGACTCCGGCAATTTGGACCACCTGGGGTTCTTTAACGTGCACCTAAATCTAAGTACACAGACGTTTTCGCATTTCGCCCCCATGGAAATGCGGCCGCCGTGGCCGGGATGCCACTAAACGGCCAGAAACGTACAAACCGCAAAGTGGGAGGGAGGAGCCAAAGAAAGCTACTGCTTTAAAATGTGTACCTTTCAGCGAGAGTCCTGGCGATGAGATGGCCAATGATCCCGACATTGGCAGCGACCAGGCCGTCAAGGTCGAAGTAAGGCGCCCGGGCCAAAATCGCCGGCACGATGACCGTGCCGTCAGCGGCCACATCCACGGCCGTTTCCATCGCGTCGAAATAGAGCTCGGTAGGCGCCGCGTGGTTGCGCCACGCCTCGGCTGCCGCCGCCCATTGCACGAAGAAGTGCTGACCCGAGGTGTTCACACGCGGGAATGCGGAGAAGTACGCGTCCAGCAAGTTGTAGTACTTGGCGAACTCTGGCGAACCGACCGACACCGGCGGAGCGGCGGCGAACGTGGAGAGCCACCGCTTTCTGAAACACGGACCCCAAATGAGGAGGGGGAGATAAATTCAAACGCTGCTGAGCTGACGGCAGCGGCTCCTTAGCGGTGCCTGATATTGCTCGCGGTTCATGCTGACCTGCCCCGGGTCCATCTTGTGCAGCATTATGCAGTGATCAAGAGCGGCAAGACTCAGCCTGGAGCTAACAGTGGCAGAGACGACGTCACGTGCCGCTGTGGCCTTGTAAAAGCTAGAGTTACTGTAAATGCTCCCTACGGGAGCAAGAGTTGCGCATAGGTCCGCCATCTTGCCCGCCAACGCATCCGTGTTAAGCAGATGCGTTAAGCAGAGGCACTCTTCTCGAATGCAGGATACGGCGCGGCTCAGCTTATAGTGATGTAGAATTATCGATAGTACTATCGATAGTTTAGTCACTATCGTACTATCGATTGTAAAAGAAACTATCGATAGCGCATACGATAGGAATTTTGATAGTACTATCGACAGTATGAAACCAACTGCGTGAACTCATTGTAGCATAAACTTGGTTGCCCGAGTGCATGGTATATGGTGATGATGGTAACTATGACAGGACTCTTCATTATCGCAGTCTACCCGTCATCGAGTTCAGTAGATGTACCCTACGTACAGTTGCTGGATAAAGTGTTAGTGTCGCAAATGTCCTCGTTGTGCTGCCAACAGCGACCCGAGACGCATGGTTTGGCGCGCCTGCTTCTGAGCTGAAACCGAGTGGAATTATTACTTCAGCATGTATTCCTCGCTCGGTTTCAAGGTCAGTGCTTGAACTGAATCGAAGCTGCATAGACTTAAAAGAAAGGATCGGGCACGTTGCCCTTGACACAGCAGTTGCGCACTATGATTTGTTCCGCAGCACACCACTCCAGCGCTCGAAACAAGTCTGCTGACTAATGTGCATACGTACATACAAGGACTACCGATAGTGTTATCGATAGTAACACCGACTGGTCTATCGATGGTAACACTATCGAAGTTTATCGATAGTAATACTGAAACTATCGATGCTATCGATAGTCAGTTTACTGATAGTTTTGGATCACTTCTCAGCTGCCGAATGTGCTTATTCCTTCATTCGGCGAAGGCCAGGTGGCGCGACGGGCGGCAGTACAGGCCGTAGAAACTCTATGGTGCAGGCGCAGCCGTGAAGTTGGCTTTCCCTCAAAAGGATACTTTTTGCGCATGTGACCAGACTTGGCGAATACGGGGCGCGAGCGGCGCGCGTTCAATCAGATGCGCAGCTCTGCTCCCCAAGGAGAGCATATACAGTAACTCTAGTAAAAGCTATGCGTGATATTCAGTTGAACCTCAACACAAAGTATTATTGAAGTCAACAGAAACACAACATAATTTCTGATGTAATAGTTCAGCGGAAATCCGCTAGGTGGAGATAAGTAATTAAAGAGAAACTGAGACATCCACCCAAATGTAGCAATTCGCTACTATGGAAACCCAACCGGGTTCCTCGAAAGAAAACCTCGCAGTTGAAGAAAAATTCGTCCTGGTCCGGGACTCGAACCCGGGACCACCGCCTTTCCGGGGCAGCCGCTCTACCATCTGAGCTAACCAGGTGGCTAGCAGATGGCAGGGCGAAGTCGAATTTGTCGACAACTCGAAGCAAAGGCAAGTATATGATGTAATAGTTCAGCGGAAATCCGCTAGGTGGAGATAAGTAATTAAAGAGAAACTGAGACATCCACCCAAATGTAGCAATTCGCTACTATGGAAACCCAACCGGGTTCCTCGAAAGAAAACCTCGCAGTTGAAGAAAAATTCGTCCTGGTCCGGGACTCGAACCCGGGACCACCGCCTTTCCGGGGCAGCCGCTCTACCATCTGAGCTAACCAGGTGGCTAGCAGATGGCAGGGCGAAGTCGAATTTGTCGACAACTCGAAGCAAAGGCAAGTATATGATGTAATAGTTCAGCGGAAATCCGCTAGGTGGAGATAAGTAATTAAAGAGAAACTGAGACATCCACCCAAATGTAGCAATTCGCTACTATGGAAACCCAACCGGGTTCCTCGAAAGAAAACCTCGCAGTTGAAGAAAAATTCGTCCTGGTCCGGGACTCGAACCCGGGACCACCGCCTTTCCGGGGCAGCCGCTCTACCATCTGAGCTAACCAGGTGGCTAGCAGATGGCAGGGCGAAGTCGAATTTGTCGACAACTCGAAGCAAAGGCAAGTATATGATGTAATAGTTCAGCGGAAATCCGCTAGGTGGAGATAAGTAATTAAAGAGAAACTGAGACATCCACCCAAATGTAGCAATTCGCTACTATGGAAACCCAACCGGGTTCCTCGAAAGAAAACCTCGCAGTTGAAGAAAAATTCGTCCTGGTCCGGGACTCGAACCCGGGACCACCGCCTTTCCGGGGCAGCCGCTCTACCATCTGAGCTAACCAGGTGGCTAGCAGATGGCAGGGCGAAGTCGAATTTGTCGACAACTCGAAGCAAAGGCAAGTATATGATGTAATAGTTCAGCGGAAATCCGCTAGGTGGAGATAAGTAATTAAAGAGAAACTGAGACATCCACCCAAATGTAGCAATTCGCTACTATGGAAACCCAACCGGGTTCCTCGAAAGAAAACCTCGCAGTTGAAGAAAAATTCGTCCTGGTCCGGGACTCGAACCCGGGACCACCGCCTTTCCGGGGCAGCCGCTCTACCATCTGAGCTAACCAGGTGGCTAGCAGATGGCAGGGCGAAGTCGAATTTGTCGACAACTCGAAGCAAAGGCAAGTATATGATGTAATAGTTCAGCGGAAATCCGCTAGGTGGAGATAAGTAATTAAAGAGAAACTGAGACATCCACCCAAATGTAGCAATTCGCTACTATGGAAACCCAACCGGGTTCCTCGAAAGAAAACCTCGCAGTTGAAGAAAAATTCGTCCTGGTCCGGGACTCGAACCCGGGACTACCGCCTTTCCGGGGCAGCCGCTCTACCATCTGAGCTAACCAGGTGGCTAGCAGATGGCAGGGCGAAGTCGAATTTGTCGACAACTCGAAGCAAAGGCAAGTATATGATGTAATAGTTCAGCGGAAATCCGCTAGGTGGAGATAAGTAATTAAAGAGAAACTGAGACATCCACCCAAATGTAGCAATTCGCTACTATGGAAACCCAACCGGGTTCCTCGAAAGAAAACCTCGCAGTTGAAGAAAAATTCGTCCTGGTCCGGGGCTCGAACCCGGGACCACCGCCTTTCCGGGGCAGCCGCTCTACCATCTGAGCTAACCAGGTGGCTAGCAGATGGCAGGGCGAAGTCGAATTTGTCGACAACTCGAAGCAAAGGCAAGTATATGATGTAATAGTTCAGCGGAAATCCGCTAGGTGGAGATAAGTAATTAAAGAGAAACTGAGACATCCACCCAAATGTAGCAATTCGCTACTATGGAAACCCAACCGGGTTCCTCGAAAGAAAACCTCGCAGTTGAAGAAAAATTCGTCCTGGTCCGGAACTCGAACCCGGGACCACCGCCTTTCCGGGGCAGCCGCTCTACCATCTGAGCTAACCAGGTGGCTAGCAGATGGCAGGGCGAAGTCGAATTTGTCGACAACTCGAAGCAAAGGCAAGTATATGATGTAATAGTTCAGCGGAAATCCGCTAGGTGGAGATAAGTAATTAAAGAGAAACTGAGACATCCACCCAAATGTAGCAATTCGCTACTATGGAAACCCAACCGGGTTCCTCGAAAGAAAACCTCGCAGTTGAAGAAAAATTCGTCCTGGTCCGGGACTCGAACCCGGGACCACCGCCTTTCCGGGGCCGCCGCTCTACCATCTGAGCTAACCAGGTGGCTAGCAGCTCCACCTAGCGGATTTCCGCTGAACTATTACATCATATACTTGCCTTTGCTTCGAGTTGTCGACAAATTCGACTTCGCCCTGCCATCTGCTAGCCACCTGGTTAGCTCAGATGGTAGAGCGGCTGCCCCGGAAAGGCGGTGGTCCCGGGTTCGAGTCCCGGACCAGGACGAATTTTTCTTCAACTGCGAGGTTTTCTTTCGAGGAACCCGGTTGGGTTTCCATAGTAGCGAATTGCTACATTTGGGTGGATGTCTCAGTTTCTCTTTAACATAATTTCTGTAAAGACTTCTAAAGGATGGCGTCGTCTCTGCACGCATGTTAGCGCTGGTTTAAAGGAAGTGAAATTATTCAGCCATGCTACATAGTCCCGTCTTATGTTCCGGCGAGCATGACCCGCCGTATCCCGCTGCTACCCACATCCATACTTCTCGCTCCGCTTTTTTGCTTTAGTTCTTGCTTTTTCTTAGAAGGAAAAATTGCGGACGCTCACTTTGTGCTCAGGCATCCGGCTACGGCGTGTGCAATGGCGGTTATCGCAGTCTTCACCGGATCGACTGGCAGCGATACATCGGCGACAGAGAACAGAGGTGCCGCCATCACCTGCGACACCATGCGGATACACTCCGCGATGAACTCAGGCTCTTCCGTCAACCTGGCATGCGTGTGCGACCTGGAAGAAAATTGAAGAAAACGAAGGCACCGACTATATATACCAGGCATTTCTGACGAGTTAGCAGAGCTTATTAAAAACGCCGTCTATGGCATATAGCACACACACACACACACACACACACACACACACACACACACACACACACACACACACACACACACACACACACACACACACACACACACACACATACAGATTATATATATATATATATATATATATATATATATATATATATATATATGTGTGTGTGTGTATATATATACAGGGTGTTTCAGCGAACACTTTCATAATTTATTTAAGGTTGCCCGTGGCAGATAGCCCAATTCTACTTAATGAGCTGGTCTACACGAAGAGGCGGACATTACTTGCACAAGAAATTGAAATTCATAATCGACTGATCGACAAAAATTCACTAATTAAGTTTTTAACTAATTACCTGATGGCTCATATTGCAATTTACAAATTGTAGCCGTGGAGCTCGCAAGGCAGATCTACTTGGAGTTAATTCTCAGGATGACACCAGTTTCGAGATATTAATTCTCGAACTTTGCGCAGAAATGCATTGGCGTTCCAGTTTTTTGTGCTTCAATGCATAAACCGACGTTTTGTTAAGAAACTAACTGGAACGCCAATGCATTTCTCCGCATATATATATATATATATATATATATATATATATATATATATATATATATATATATATATATATATACACCCCTTGAGCTGGATTACTCGAAGGGACGGATATAGCTTATTATTGCAAAACAATAGATATGCATAAATTGACAAGTTACTGTTGTAAATTGAAGCAACAGTTTAAACAAATAACTGATGTTGCCTTGAATAATTCTCAAAGTCACGGGTCACTGCGAGTGACGTCACAGCACGGCGATATGTACGTAGTGCACCTGCGATATATACGTCACTCTCCGGCTGGGAGAGCGGCGCCCGCGAGGAGAAGGGCAAATGGCGTTTGGTTGGTAATTTCAACTCTTTCCTCGGCGCGTGGCGATGTAACACTTAGCAGACACGATCGTTAGCGTTCATTGTATGCACTGCGCTTGTCAGCTCAAAATGGCCAGACCTGGGGCGGTATTCTGTAAGAGTCTACCTAGTGGACTGTCCATTTCGCCATTTCGGCGACCGTTGATTCGCTGCAGCTTGACGTGCAGGAAGGTGCCAGCCAGTCTCCATCCTGTACGCCAAGCTGCAGCGAATCAACGGTCGCCGAAATGGACAGTCCACTAGGTAGACTCTTACAGAATACCGCCCCTGGTGAGGGGCCCTCTAAGCGCGCCGTCTTCCATCGCGCGCAAGGCAGCAGGGTTGGGGGTGTTCCGTGTTCTACTCCGGCGGTGGCGGCGCGCGCGGGCCCTATCTTGAAAGCGATCTGCGGTGGGTAAGTGCGCCAAGGGCTGATGGCTTCGTGCGCGATGTGTTCTCGCCGATTAGTTCGCGTTGAAGCGAGTTGCAACACGCAGTGCAATTCGCTCGCGGCTCCTGCCGCTCGTCCTCGCGCCAGCGTTTTGGCAGCGAGTATCCGCGGTCATCGAGTGAGATGTGCTCATCTTTCCTTGTGCGCGTGCGTGACAACGTGCTTGTTAAGTTATTAAGCGAATGTTTACAGCAGTTTGCGCGGCTGATAAAACGACTAACCTTACATCGTATAGTTGTCTAATAACTTGCTATCGCAGTCGATGCTCGGCTGTCGGGCGAAACTGATTCTTTTTGCATACATATGCCTTGTAGTAAATCCCCGAAAAAAAAAAAGAGTTGCACTATGCATTATAATCTGTGTCCCGAAGAACTGAAGAGGCACGCGAAGTTTCGATGTTATGTGATGAGATAATACGCGCATACAGATACAGCAGATGGTAGCGGACCTCGCTATATGCAAGGCGAGGCCCGCTTCAGGTGAAAATGATAGGTACACTTATGAGATAACCCGCGCATGTATATACCAATGACGAAAGCATGCTGCGCTGCCACGCCATTACATTTTCTGAAACCCGCAGGAGGCAGCACACGTATTTCTATCTTGCTTTGTGTCTCTTTCATAAAATTGTTTTCTTGAACCAGTCCCTGAAACGCGAACTTTTATCAAAGCCATCGTATTTGTCAGCGCGTATTGATCACCAGCATAAAGTCGCCATTCCTTTTTGCCATACTAACCTGTTTCATGATTCATTTATACCAAAGACTAGCTCTGACTGGAACCACCTTCCCAGTGCCATCGCCAGCATTGAAGATGTACAGTCATTCAAGGCCGCAGTTGTTGACCACTTCACAGAATAACCTGCGCAGCTACTTGTTCTTTCAATAAGTTTTGTATTTTACATGTATAATAACGTTGCTAACGCAATTGCCGTTCAAGGCCTTTGGTATTGACCTGTTAAACTGCTCTTTTAATCATTGTTCTTTTTCTTGTTTTGTTTTGTTTTTTTTCATACTCAGCTTTGTTGTTGTTCTCATTATTGCGCTTGTCTAATAAGAATGTACCCACCCCCTCTGTAATGCCACCTAGGCCCTGAGGGTATTGCAATAAATAAATAAATAAAAATAAATAAATAAATAAATATTATCTACTACACTCCATCTCACAAGTCGTTCGCGGGACTGCGGAAGCTGCACGACTCCTTAGCCAATAGGAAGGCCGAATGATCCTCGAGATGTGTTCATCCGCGCCTCGTCCTCCGCTCAGCAGCTGCTGAATTCGCCGTAGAGGACATGGCTACCTAAAATCCCCAACAGGTCACGTATCTCTGCAATGTATCATGAACCGAGAAAAAACAAAACTCGCTAATCCTGCCGTTAGTCACGCAGTTACGCCCGGAACTATATTCCGATGCGCAAGTATACTGCGCCTGCGTACGCCTCGCACCTTCGGCAGCGCTGCAAACGACTCGTGAGAGGGATGGAGTATAGGAATCAATAATTTACTGGGTAGTGTAAATCGGTTCGACGAAGTGGACAAGCTCGTCGACCACGTGCCAGCCGGTCCACGTGAACAGCTGGGCGCCGCTTGCCATGTCACTCCACACCGACTCCAGCACGGCCTTCAGCATGGGTGTCACAAACATGCTGGCGCTGCTGTCGTACGGAGTCTTGGCCTCGATAGCGGCGCCGAAAGCACTGCGGCTGACGCCGCTGAAAGCCAGTTGCTTTGCCTGTGCAGACACACGAAAGAAAAAAGAAGAAGAAGAAGAAGCAGCGCGCCAAAGTCAACACTTCGTGCTTCTGAAGCTTCGTTTGCGAAAATGTCTTTTAAGCTAGGGGGGTTCGAAGTTCGCCGCATTTCACCACCTCGTCACAGCCAGCTGCTTCTAGAGGCGATGTCAGCAGAGTAGAGGGCACAATCAATTTTACCGTTTCTAAGCTGAACTGATCCTATACCGTCCACACGAAAAGCAGAATCGTGCAGAGTAAGAAACAAATATTATGCAGATTTCATGCGCTGCGGGAGTCAACGTTACGCCGAGCGTGAAAGAAGCCCGCGAATAGATGCAAACTGCCTCGATCGGCGGCCAGTCGCGCAGCAATATTGCGTGTATCCGCTCTCTCACGGTCGAAAAACACTTTTATGCAGCCCGTATTGAGAATCAGAAAGCTGCATCAGCAGTTTTTCTTTTTTTTTTTTTTTTTTTTTTTTTTTACAGCAAAGCTGTATGTGGCTAGCCAATTCGTCCGTCTGTCGCCTGTACCCCGAAAACTAGCATCATCAGCAATGGCTCAAGCGTCGTCGTCTTCCACAGCTGGCTGTGTTGACCGCTCATCATTCAAGCGTCGAATTTCACTTCTCTTCTGTCGTCGTAATGGGGAGGTTGCGTTTACGGGGGTATGACCCATTGCATAAAGGGGTATGAGCCATTCATCGTCTTACGTGACGGACAGATTTAATTTTGAAGCAATTAAATTTTGAAGAATCCCAAGCGGCAATGGGACAACGGCGGACTGCAGGCATACCGTCAGTGACGTCGTTCTCTCCGTCGCAGCCAAAAGTGTGTGCAACCTCATTAAGAAACACAGACATAACTAATAATTGAGAAATACTTTAATGAACCGTCGGGATTAACCCAGCGATAAACACGGGGCCGCGCGTTTCATCTTCGCTGGTCAACGTGCTTCGGCGGTGATTTTTACGTTCTACAATTTTCTCATTGACATGTTTCATCTAATTATAATATTTGAGAAGTTAATTAATATTAATTATGTAATTAGGCGGAATGCGAGAAATAATCTGAGTATCTCCAAGCGACGTCAAACAACATTACCTTGGCTCTGCCCAGCTACGTGTCAGCATATATTTAAATTTTGGTGCATGATAGTTGGGACACTCTGTTTAAACAGCATATGTACCGCCGGCGTCAAATGAAACACGAGCAGCGGAGCGCCTAACGGAAGGTATAGTGCGCGCCATCCACTCGTCACCTTTAACAGGAGAATAATGATGACTGTGCAAACTGTACCACACGCACCGCTGCTGTTCGCGTTTCATTTGACGCCGATAGTACAATACTATAGGACTGGCAGTGAATTGCTGATACCCAAAACATCGTACGAATAAATTGCCGGTAAAGCTTTTTTATCACATAATCTGCCTATTGTGCTTACAACACTCCACGTAATGTTGGGAAAAATGCCCGACGACGACTGTGCGCATTTATCCGCTTTTGCTAAGTAATAATTTTTCTGCGTTAAGTGTCTCTCTAGGAGAACAAGGAAGAAGAAGACCGAAAGCGGATGCGTTTCACGTCGGCTCCGTAAACTTCGAATGATTGCCGGCGGTTTTTCGACTATAACGAGGAAATTCACATCGCTGGAGAAGCAGGAAGATCCAAGGATCACCTGGACACCTAATCAACCAGGTGGGCCATTTCCAGCAATCATTGCAAACAGTTTGCCACGGCGACTGGGAAGCCTAAGCCTAGCGATAGCATCCCCGTCGCGATGTAACACCAGCCGCGATGGCTGACGTGCTGAGCCTAACGCCTCTAAACATGCCAAACATGGACGTTGTACGTGTAGAAGGCGAAGATATTCAACCAGAAGAGTTGGACCAAGGCCATTGGTTCGAAATTAAAAGAAATCATCGAAGACTCACTGTTGACGTGGACCGGCCACGTAGTGATAAAACACCACTTCAGCGAGCTAACGAAACCTCATGGAACAAGAAAAAGGGCAATCGGCAGATCCGACAATTAATCGTCGCAAGCCGCATGCCACACTTACCAGTAGACGACTACAGGATCATTATTAGACCAAGAGGGGGACTCAACGTGACTGAACACGGTACAGACCGCATCTACCACAGCGTACGACGTGCTGCAAATGTTGAACGTACAGCGGATGAAGAAGATAATCTTTGCCTCAACCAGAAGCAGAACATTATAGTCCTCAGCACACCATCAAAAGAAAGAGCCAAAAAGTATGTCGCGATAACCAGTCTGAGCATTGGGAGCAAGGAATATGAAGCCTGTGCTTATCGCGCAGCACCGGAGAACACCTCGAAAGGAGTCATCCGAGGTATCTCTGCCGATGAAGGCCCGGAAGACATCGTTAGGAAGCTGGTCACTCCACGTAACCCAAGCGTCCTCTACGCCAAACGTATGGGCAATACAAACAACGTAATCGTCCTTTTTGATGGATATTACGTCCCTAGCTATGTGAACTACGGAGCTGCGCTTGTTCGATGCGCACTTTACAAGAAACAATTTGACATCTGCTACGAATGCGGAAGACTTGGACACCGAGCGGACGTATGCCCCAATCCTACTGACAAAATTTGCCGGAGTTGCGGCAGCAAGAATCCAAAGCAAGACCACGAATGCAAAGCAGAGTGCCAACTATGTGGAAATGACCACCCGACCGCGGATAAACGATGCCAAGAAAGGTACCGGATCCCATACCTCGTCAAAAGACGAAGATGGGAACGTGCCCGGAGAGAGGAACAAGTGGAATACGAGAACTACGTCGACAACCAAAGAAGCCCAAGTACAGCCAGCAGGAACAGATCGGGTTCCCTCCCAAGAACCAGAAGCAGATCACACTCCGGCAACCGATCAAGGTCAAGGTCCAGACCCCGCAGTGGCAACCCCACCAAGTCACCCCAGGCCATTGGCAACAGCAAGGGCACTATCGGCAACCACACCACCGGACCCCCATCACAGGTGAGCTGGGCTGACGTGGCTTCCGGGGCGCGCGCGGAGGCAGAGGCTGCACTTAACAGTAGAAATAGAGCGTTAGAAAAAGAACTAGCACAGATGAAACAAATGATGCTAGAACATCATCAGCGCATTGTCGCTCTAGAAGACGAAAACAGTAGACTGCGGAAAGAGAACACTAGTCTTAAAAACGGGCAAGGTGTCACACTAGATAGTATTGAGGAAAAAGAGGCAGACATGGAGGAAGAGGCTAACGTGCCAGCCAAACGCAAAGCCACAGACGATACCAAGACGATCGCAGTTAAAAAGACCAAATCCGTTAAACCTCTTGAGAAAAGACAGGATGAACTCGAAAGCAAAATTGACATTCTAGAAAGCAAGCTAGATATCATAAGTACACAGTTTACAGATCTGGGCACACAAATTACCCAGCAAGTTACACAGGCTATTATGACGCAAATACAACAACAATTTAACACAATTAATACAAAATTTGCCGACATTGAATCTTGTATGAAGACGTGGGGACCGCAAACCAGTGGAGGTGGTCCCATCAAAACAACCAGTAAGCCATATAATAAACCCTCGACACCTACGGTGGAGGGAACCGGAAAACTGTAGCTGCCACCATGGATCGACACGACCATTATACTATCTGGCAATGGAATTGTCGTGGATACAGTAGAAAAAGATCCAACTTACATCAACACCTAATTAATAAGGAACATCCTGATGTCATAATGCTACAGGAGCCACACTGTAAGGCCAAATTATCTGGGTACAGATCATTCTGTAGTGCCGACGGGGAGACGAGAGCTGTCACCACTCTAGTAAAACGTAGGTACACGGTCGTTCAGTATGATACAGGCATTGCGGATGTAGACAATATATTAATTGAGTTAATACCTGCTAGAAAAAACAATCAAAGCCTATTTGTCCTTAATGTTTATAGTAACCCAAGAATCCGACTTCCCAATTTCCGATCACTTCTCCGCAAGACCCTCACTATCGCAAAAGGCAGAGCCTTAGTGATTGGAGGGGATTTCAACGCACAACATACGGCATGGGGATACAGATTTGAAAACCCCAAAGGTAGACACCTATGGCTAGACGCACAACAAGAGGGCCTTACCCTCATCACAGACCCGTCGACTCCTACGAGGAGAGGGTCTAGTGTTAGTGTGGACACTACGCCAGATCTCACCTTTACAAAGAACATTAGGGATGCGAATTGGCTTAACACCCAACAGGATCTCGGCAGCGATCACAATATCCTCGAAATCACTGTTAAAGCAGGGCCAAGCAAACCCAAGGGCAAACAACTGAAAATTGTAGACTGGAACAAACTCAGACAAATTCGCGAGAAAAAGGATAATACTATCACCGACATCGCGGACTGGAGCACGCAGCTGAAGCAGGATGTTAAGTCAGCCACAAAAATAATCCCCCAGGACGCGCAAATCGAGCAGGTAGACAGTAAACTCCTACATATGTGGGAAGCTAAAGAAGGTCTCCTGAGGAGATGGAAAACTCAGAGACACAACAGGACGCTCCGACGCAGGCTAGCCCGACTTAACAGAGATATAGAAGCATACGCACAACAGCTCTGTAACCAACAATGGGAAGCAACATGCACTAATATGGATAATCAGTTAGGATTATCCAGAACGTGGAACTTCCTCAGGCACCTTTTGAATCCTGAGGAAAGTAAAGCCACGTACAGACAAAACATAAACAAAATCTTGCATGCATATGACAAAACTGAAGAAGCTTTTATCGATGAGGTAGCCACAAGGTATTTATCACGGGCTAAGCCAACAACTCACCCAGATTATACAGGCACCAAAAACATACAATTAGACGAAGATATTAGCGAAGCGGAATTGAGAGCAGCTCTACAAAAGTTAAATACTACATCTGCGCCAGGACTAGACGGAATAACTAACAAGACGATCCGAAATCTCGATGATGCCTCTCTAGAAGAACTTACCAAGTATATAAACGCATGCTGGCTATCCGGTAAAATACCACTGCAATGGAAAACGGCCCAGATTATTCTAATACCTAAACCAGGCAAGCGGCTGCAGTTGGAGAACTTGAGACCCATTTCACTCACGTCCTGTGTGGGCAAACTCATGGAGCACGTTGTCCTAGCGCGACTGACCAACTATCTCGAGGACAACGACGTTCTCCCGCCTACAATGTTGGGCTTCCGGAGAAATTTGTCTACACAGGATGCAATGCTCCAACTTAAGCATCAAATTATAGATAACATCAGTCGGAACACCAAAGCTATCTTAGGATTGGACCTAAAGAAGGCGTTTGACAGTGTTACCCACGAAACAATATTAAAGAGAATAAATGAGCTAGGCCTAGGCCAGCGAGTATACAATTATATACGAGACTTCCTTACTAACAGAAAAGCATACATTAGGATAGGAGACCTTAACTCCGAAGAACTACAGATTGGAAGCGCAGGTACGCCCCAAGGTTCAGTAATATCACCGATGCTGTTTAACCTGGCTCTAATTGGATTACCAACAAAACTACAGGAAATCGATGGCCTCAATCATACCATTTACGCTGACGACATCACCCTCTGGGTGAGCGATGGCAACGATGGACAGGTCGAAAACACATTACAACGTGCAATAGAAGCAGTTGAACAATACCTAGCAGGAACCGGACTGTTGTGTTCGGCTGAGAAATCTGAGCTCCTCATTTATTTACCATCGCGACGTGGCCGAAAGCCACGCAACTACGAGGAACGAAACCATCCGGAAATTCACCTAACTACCGCGGATGGTACGCCCATACCCAAGGTTGACAAGATCAGAGTATTGGGGCTGATCATTGAAAGTAACGGCTACAATGGAGAGACCATTCGTAAATTAGACAATATAACATCTCAAATCATGCGACTACTGAAGCGAATAGCCAACAAACACAGTGGAATGAAAGAAGGCAATCTGCTTAGGCTAGTCCAAGCGTTTGTAATAAGCAGAATAGTATACGTCGCATCGTACCTACGATGGTACTCGTCAGAAAGATACAAATTAGACTGCCTAATCAGAAAAATCTACAAGCAAGCAATCGGACTCTCCATCACCACCAGCAACGATAAACTACTGCAGCTAGGTCTTCACAATACACTGGATGAGCTAATCGAGGCACAACGCATAGCACAATATGAACGCCTGTCCAAAACTAAAACAGGTAGGCAAATATTGGATCGCCTGGGTATAGGTTATCATGCCCAACATGGTGTCAAAGTAGATATGCCCAGACACATCAGAGGCATGATAACCGTCCCTCCAATGCCCAAGAATATGCATCCCACCCACCATCAGGGTAGGCGAAAAAGCAGAGCACGCGATATACAAAAGAAATTCGGTAACAGCAAGGACACCATATTTGTAGACGCAGCTAGGTACAGACACAAACGCGCCTACACAGCAGTGGTGATAAATTACGAGGGAAAATGCATGACGAGCGCTACAGTCAACACGCCACACGTAGAAACCGCAGAGGAAATAGCTATCGCGCTAGCCATAGCACAAACACAAGCACATATAATCATCAGTGATTCCCAGACGGCAATACGAAACTTCGCCAATGGTCGGATCTCCCCAGAGGCACTACGACTCCTAAAATTAGGTAACAACCACGACAGAAGTGTCCATCTCATCTGGACACCCGCTCACACACTACCAGACGGTAGCAATGAGGTGGCGCACCGCATGGCTCGAGAGCTTACGGACCGAGCCTCGGTTAGTCCCGCTTCAGCGACTACCGACGAGTGGGAGTGGGAAGATCGAATGACCAAATTTCATGAAATTACACAACACCATAGATTGCAGAGGCGCACATTCCCGCCGCCTCATCCAAAATTAAACAAAAAACAGTCTGTCGAATGGCGGCAGTTACAAACCAGTTCCTATCCGAGTCCAGCTATCATGCACATAATACACCCAGATTTATACACGACTGACAAGTGCAGACATTGCGACTCTAGAGCCACCCTAGAGCATATCCTATGGGAATGTGCGGGTATAACACACAATAACAGTGATGCAGCCTCAAACAGCGACAGCCTCCGCGCGCGCTGGGAGTCTGCGTTGCTCAGCTCGGACCTGCAGCACCAACTCTGGGCCGTCCAGCGAGCCGAGGAAGCCGCCAAGGGCCAACAACCCTTGGCCGAAGCCTAGGCGGGGTCTAGGCCCACCCCACCAAATCGCAGGGCACTCAATAAAGTTATTTGAATGAATGAAGTGTCTCTCTAGGTACACAAATCTTGCTTGTTTTGAAACAGGGTGTCACAATCACGTGACTCATATTTTGAAGTATAGCTTTGCGCCCTTGCTTCACAGTCGACAACTAAAGTGTCCGGTAGGGGACGGAAACGTCTAGTCAAGCCATCGTAGAAGCTTTTTGTTTGCGGCTTTCAACATTCTTGTGGCCTCCAATGAAAACTTGATCTGAACAACAACAACATAAGAAAACAAATTTCATTACTTTACAGCACTGCGAATGTTTCATCAGTAAGATCTTTGGCCAGATTGGTTGACACTGGGCAGGGATAATAAAGCTCCAGGATTTTTGTTTCTTTCTTTGTTGCAGCTGGCTTAATTCTGCTGTCGACGACAGTTGCATGTACTCCTGCCATCCTCTGCCCCGTCGGAGACTGCCACTTACCTTCTTTACGCCGCGAAATGTCGCCGAACCTGCCTGTCTCTGGTGAGCGTTCACAACAGCAATCCTCATCTTGGTGTACAGCTCAGTCCTGGTCATCACCAACGCTGCGTCTCCCGTGATACCCAGGACTCCTGCCAGACTAATGACGAAGCTGCAGGCGAGAAAAAATTAAAAAGAAACTAAAAAAACGTAGCCCCACTTTGTTCATCTATTCAGAATAGTAAAAAAAGTCGCAGTTTCGCCTGAAAGGCGAAGAAGCATCGATTGCGATAGCAAACTGGTGGACAGCCAGATTCATCGGCCGTATAAACTTGTAAACATAGGCACATTAACTAAATAAAGAAGCATGGTGTCACGCGCGCACAAGCAAACATGAACGCATCTCAGTCGATGACCGCGGAAACTTGCTGTCAAAACGCTGGAGTGAGTAAGCGCTGCGCCAGCAGCGAGCTAATAGTCCTTCGAGCCGCCGCTTGCATCAGCGCGAACTAAGCCGCGAAAACACAGCGCACAGTGTACTGTGTCCCCGCCGCAGATGATTTTCAAAATACAGCGGCTGGGCGGGCGCGCGCGGTCGCTCGGGAGGCGCGGAGAAAAACGCCCCCCCCCCTCCCCCTACCCTCCCTGCGGAGCGTTGCGCGCGACTGGAAGACGATAGAGAGCTTTATATTAGGGGGACGCAACGTAGGGGCCCCCTAGTGCTTGGGGTGGCGGTACTGCGCACGCGCAGACCGGTCTGCGCGTGCGCAGTACCGCCACCCCAAGCACTAGGGGGCCCCTACGTTGCGTCCCGGTCTGCGCGTGCGCAGTACCGCCACCCCAAGCACTAGGGGGCCCCTACGTTGCGTCCCCCTAATATAAAACTCTCTGATGAGCTTCCTTCCCGCCCCTGCGTGCGCGAGATTGAGCCGCGATCGCCGACTCACCCTCGCACGCTTTCACTCGCACATAAGGCACGTTCACACCGAAGGTGTACCCGCCAAAGCGGGCAGGCGGGTGCGCGCAAAGCGTCGAAAACCTCCTCGCCGAGCGGGTATATCAGGCGGAAAACGCGGCGGCGAGCCCGATCGCTCTCGGACCGATTTTTTACGCCCCGCCGGAATTCCCGCTTTGCCGCAGCCAATCAGAAAGCCAGACGACGGTGGCGCTGATGTATCTGGGCGCGAGATCTGCGCGCGGGCGGACGACCGGCGCCACGAGATGGCGACACGTCCCCCGCGAAAGCGCTTGATGCTCCGCCTCCTCGGCGGCGCGGGCAACCAGGCAAGCCGCCTTATAGTGCCTATTCTAGGCACTATAGCCGCCTGGTCTGAACAAGCCCGCGCGCTCGCCGACTCGCCGCGTTGAAAACCCGCTTGGCCGCTTAGACGCTCCGCTTTCGGTGTGAACGTGCCCATAGAGCATACGGCGCGAGGCGACGATTTTATCGCCCTTGGGCTTTATGTTGAACCTCACGGCGACGCCAACGGCAGAAATGCACCTGGAGGGTCCATATAATTGCTATCGCAATAAAAGATGCTGCTGTACTGTGTGAACAGCCAACTATGATCGGAAGCCACGTGCTTTCGGCGACCGTGTCATACAGCGTAACAGCTAAATCAAGGAAACATCTGTCCTCGCTCATGCGCCCCCAAGAGGCGAAGACGATTCGCGCATCGACAGTCCAGCTACCAATAAAGAAATAGTGCATTCTTTCTTTTTGTTTTGTTTGTTTGGTTTTCTTTTTTACAGCGATGCTGTTAGCCTCTAGTTGGTCGGGATTTTTCGTGTTCGCGTGCGCGGCTCTCGCTCACACAAAAACGTGGGCCGATCCCGGAGGTCGCGCGAAGAAGCGGGTTCTCCACGAGGCATATCGCATGACATCAGGTTTGACGTGATGACGTCATCAGATTACGTGATCAGGTGATATCGTCCCGTGACGATGCCGTCATTCTCGTACATTCGAATTACAATTCGAAGCTATCACGTCTGTAGCTTGTGCGTGTATAAGTTGTACTTTACGAATTCTCTAGCGCAATCTACTTCGAAAAATTGAGTTGTTAAATAAGGCATTCGCGCTTGGCGAGGGTCCAAAAGAAGGAGCATGTATATATGCTGCACTTCTGCACACGTGCATGCGCGTGACGTCACTTGTGGTGGTGGTGCTTGTCTAACGTCGGCGACAGCTTCGCTGTACATCCACTTTCAAAGGGTGCAATGGGGGAGGGGCGGATCTTATTTAACAGTCGAGTTTCATTTCGCAAAGCTTCACTCGCACCGTCCGATCTCGGAGTCCATGGTCTATAGCAATGAGAGCGCACGATAATTAGTTATGTGCGAGACAGGTCTGCTGAACTTGAGTACATATGGACACACGCAAGTAATAGTGAAATTCCACAGGGGCCGGTGCGTGACCCGTTACGATTGCGGGTGTGGTGAGAGACCTCCTAATCTGAAATTTGACCTCTTAAATCTGAGTGGGATGGTTAAGCGTGAGAGAGCCTGACTCGGATGTCAGGTGTAGTCGTCCAACCAAAACCTGTCGGCCTGCCACCATCTCGGACTCCGAAAACAATTCACAAACTTGGTTTGCAACCAGGGTGAACACTAGCTCCAATACTGGCATCAAACGGGGCGCTTTCTATCGCGATCGAGCCCATCTATACCGAATTTCTCCCTTCCCCAGCCTGCTCAAAGGAGCAAATCGCGATGGAAAAATTCGGTCGGGATTGAAAGTGCCACATGTTGACATTGGTATACTAATAAACTCGGGCAGCTGCGTCCCTTAAGGAGTAACGGCGTGAAACCTCCGCAATACTCAGCTAAAAACAACACAGATGCGAAACAGCCCATCAATTCCAAGTTTGTACGCCACGAAAGTTTTCACATATATATAGGCGTCATTTAACTCTATAGACGCTCATTTCAGCTTTTCGTAACGAGATCCACGAATTGCACCTGCAGTAATAGCGAATGATGTGAAACTCATTTAGAGCGTTAACGCTTAAATGTACATATTATGCACATTATATTATATTATATCATATTAAGCATTAAATTATGCGTATTACGTCATTTAGCTCTACAGACGTTCATTTCAGTTTTTCGTAACGAGCGCCACGAATTGCACATGCCGTAGTATGGAATGGGGTGAAAGTAAATTAGAGCGTTCTTTAAAACCCTCTAAACGCACGTATTGTACACATATATGCTCATATTATGCACAAACGCGCATATTTTGCACAGTCACTCGCGTTCGACAAAACAGAAACTCCCTATTTCGCTGTCTCTCATCACACCCGCGATCGCAACGGGTCACGCACCGGCCCAGTGAAATCTCACATAGTACTCGCCTGTGTCCTTATGTATACTCCAGTTCAACACATTTGTTTCGCACATGATAACTAATCATCGTGCACTCTCACTGCTATGGACCGGGCCACGGCGTCGTGAAAAAAACCTGCCTCCATTGTGCTCTGTGAAAGTAGATGAACAGCGAAGCTGTCGCCGACATTAGACATGAACCACCACCACAAGCGACGCACGTCAGGTTAGTTACGTAAAAGTATTGTAAAGGCAATTCAAATGTTTTCCTTCAGCCCCCCCCCCTACCCCCCCCCAAAAAAAAAAAAAAAAAAAAACGAGTGTTACACGTTTGCAAAACGTGAAGGCGAAAGCCTGCCAGCTGTGGAAGAAGACGACGAACGCTCGAGCCGTGGCACGAGCGCGTCTTTGTGACAACGTGACGTGTGCAATCAGGCGCCCACTAGGCACACATTTAGTCAGCCACAACTGTGGGGCAGCCGTGGCTTCAGGGAAGCGCGCTCGTTTCGCACAGAGGATGCGCCGGCTCGATTCCCGCCCAGACCGAAATTCACCAAATTTCTTTTCAAAGCCACGAATTTACTTTGTTTACAGCAACCTCCCTGAGAAATGTGACGTTAGTCCGAACAATTTGAGACGTGTTATTTATTCTTTGCGGCGTTGGCCAGTTTTCATCAAGGAGCAGTTTCGCCAAGGTCACCGGTGAGGGTACCGCCAACATAGGCACCTAAGGATTTCGCCAATTACTACGCGTTATAAGAGGGCAGTGTTTCTCAACTATACAATCGGCGAACGACAGCCACTGCACTCACTTACTCCGGGTCGTCGTCCGTGGTGAGTGCCGCGTGCATGAGCTCGCCGTGGAATCGCAGGGAGAGCGAGTCCGAGTTGCGGGGCCTCATCTTGAGGAGCGCGCTGAGCCCGTACCCGTAGGACAGTTCGACGTGGAGCGCCAGCACAGCGTCCGAGGACGTGGGTGCACCAGGGGGCGGCGGGTTCGTCACGGAAAGCCTGAGCCGCCTCATGAAGTCCCGCAGGTCCTGTCTGCTGGACCACGTCTGGCTGTGCACGGCACGGCAGGACTCGAGCAGAAACATCGCCTTACCCTGGGCGCCTGTATACCCTCGGTAAATCGACCTTACAAGAACAGCGATTCCGCCGGCGAGACCGTGCCATTTCTGCCAACGTAAAAAAACAGTACGATACGTGAATAAAACCGAAAACGCCAACGTTCGTGTCACGTTTGAAAATCTGATATCCCCGAATTCAGGTTTAAGCGTGGGGAAGTGAACGCAAAGTTCGTAGCTATAGCGCTCGTTTTAAGCGGTTTAAGTTAAGCAAATCAGTGACCAATTGGTTACTTCCTATATACATTAATTTCATATTTACTAAAATAACATTTCAATACGTTTGTACCAATGTAGAACTCCTCATAGCCAGATATAAAGATGACCAAGTTGGCCACCCCTATACTCTAGCGCAGGAGGCATAACGTTGAGAACTAGCGTGAGATTCCCTTTCTCCAGTAAGGCCGTTTTTTTTTTTAATATTTTATTTTGAGAAAATGAATGTTAAACAGGCTTTCAAAGAATATTTTACCTATTTAAAGAATTATTTACCAGACTTAAACTTATTTAGTATACTGCCCCATGGTGTCCCTTTAAGAAGCAAAAGTTTGCACACGAGTTGAATTACGCTTTTTGATTTGTGTGCGCTGTACTTATACAAGTTTATTGCTTCACAAAGTAGTTACAAGTTCTGACAGATATGAAATACAAAAGTAAGTCCCCTAGTCGAATACTGCATTGGGACCTCCGGTCAAAGTTAGGTGGTGAGAGGAATGACTATAGGGCAGCTAAATAAAGCAGCATCACGTGTATTAATATACCTGGTGATACAAATGTAGAACAAGAATAGCAGAGAACAAGCTGAGCGGAATTACATAAGAAAAAGAAAACAAAGAAAAACAAGTGAAAAATACAAGTGTGCGCATGTGTACAGTTGTAAATCAAACGTAACTATACACGCAAATAACAAGCAGAACGAGAAAGAAAAAAAAAACATATACCTTTGTCAAAAGAATTCCTCCATTCTCTAAAGCGGTAAGCACATTTAGTTAATTTCCGGTGCATTTGCAGAGTGAAGCGGACCGGCGTTCGCAGATTTATTTCGCGGTAAGGGCTTGATTCCATCACCGATACGTTATTTATGGTTGGTCCACCGTGTTGCTAATGAAATTAACTATGGTGAACTGCGATATATGGCAGGCATCATTTTGC
>NC_051164.1:75042378-75116817 GCF_013339745.2 Dermacentor silvarum | reverse complement strand
CATTTTCCAGCAATCATTGCAAACAGTTTGCCACGGCGACTGGGAAGCCTAATCCTAGCGTAGCATCCCCGTCGCGATGTAACACCAGCCGCGATGGCTGACGTGCTGAGCCTAACGCCTCTAAACATGCCAAACATGGACGTTGTACGTGTAGAAGGCGAAGATATTCAACCAGAAGAGTTGGACCAAGGCCATTGGTTCGAAATTAAAAGAAATATCGAAGACTCACTGTTGACGTGGACCGGCCACGTAGTGATAAAACACCACTTCAGCGAGCTAACGAAACCTCATGGAACAAGAAAAAGGGCAATCGGCAGATCCGACAATTAATCGTCGCAAGCCGCATGCCACACTTACCAGTAGACGCTACAGGATCATTATTAGACCAAGAGGGGGACTCAACGTGACTGAACACGGTACAGACCGCATCTACCACAGCGTACGACGTGCTGCAAATGTTGAACGTACAGCGGATGAAGAAGATAATCTTTGCCTCAACCAGAAGCAGAACATTATAGTCCTCAGCACCACCATCAAAAGAAAGAGCCAAAAAGTATGTCGCGATAACCAGTCTGAGCATTGGGAGCAAGGAATATGAGCCTGTGCTTATCGCGCAGCACCGGAGAACACCTCGAAAGGAGTCATCCGAGGTATCTCTGCCGATGAAGGCCCGGAAGACATCGTTAGGAAGCTGGTCACTCCACGTAACCCAAGCGTCCTCTACGCCAAACGTATGGGCAATACAAACAACGTAATCGTCCTTTTGATGGATATTACGTCCCTAGCTATGTGAAATACGGAGCTGCGCTTGTTCGATGCGCACTTTACAAGAACAATTTGACATCTGCTACGAATGCGGAAGACTTGGACACCGAGCGGACGTATGCCCCAATCCTACTGACAAAATTTGCCGGAGTTGCGGCAGCAAGAATCCAAAGCAAGACCACGAATGCAAAGCAGAGTGCCAACTATGTGGAATGACCACCCGACCGCGGATAAACGATGCCAAGAAGGTACCGGATCCCATACCTCGTCAAAAGACGAAGATGGGAACGTGCCCGGAGAGAGGAACAAGTGGAATACGAGAACTACGTCGACAACCAAAGAAGCCCAAGTACAGCCAGCAGGAACAGATCGGGTTCCCTCCCAAGAACCAGAAGCAGATCACACTCCGGCAACCGATCAAGGTCAAGGTCCAGACCCCGCAGTGGCAACCCCACCAAGTCACCCCAGGCCATTGGCAACAGCAAGGGCACTATCGGCAACCACACCACCGGACCCCATCACAGGTGAGCTGGGCTGACGTGGCTTCCGGGGCGCGCGCGGAGGCAGAGGCTGCACTTAACAGTAGAAATAGAGCGTTAGAAAAAGAACTAGCACAGATGAAACAAATGATGCTAGAACATCATCAGCGCATTGTCGCTCTAGAAGACGAAAAACAGTAGACTGCGGAAAGAGAACACTAGTCTTAAAAACGGGCAAGGTGTCACACTAGATAGTATTGAGGAAAAAGAGGCAGACATGGAGGAAGAGGCTAACGTGCCAGCCAAACGCAAAGCCACAGACGATACCAAGACGATCGCAGTTAAAAAGACCAAATCCGTTAAACCTCTTGAGAAAAGACAGGATGAACTCGAAAGCAAAATTGACATTCTAGAAAGCAAGCTAGATATCATAAGTACACAGTTTACAGATCTGGGCACACAAATTACCCAGCAAGTTACACAGGCTATTATGACGCAAATACAACAACAATTTAACACAATTAATACAAAATTTGCCGACATTGAATCTTGTATGAAGACGTGGGACCGCAAACCAGTGGAGGTGGTCCCATCAAAACAACCAGTAAGCCATATAATAAACCCTCGACACCTACGGTGGAGGGAACCGGAAAACTGTAGCTGCCACCCTGGATCGACACGACCATTATACTATCTGGCAATGGAATTGTCGTGGATACAGTAGAAAAGATCCAACTTACATCAACACCTAATTAATAAGGAACATCCTGATGTCATAATGCTACAGGAGCCACACTGTAAGGCAAATTATCTGGGTACAGATCATTCTGTAGTGCCGACGGGGAGACGAGAGCTGTCACCACTCTAGTAAAACGTAGGTACACGGTCGTTCAGTATGATACAGGCATTGCGGATGTAGACAATATATTAATTGAGTTAATACCTGCTAGAAAAAACAATCAAAGCCTATTTGTCCTTAATGTTTATAGTAACCCAAGAATCCGACTTCCCAATTTCCGATCACTTCTCCGCAAGACCCTCACTATCGCAAAAGGCAGAGCCTTAGTGATTGGAGGGGATTTCAACGCACAACATACGGCATGGGGATACAGATTTGAAACCCCAAAGGTAGACACCTATGGCTAGACGCACAACAAGAGGGCCTTACCCTCATCACAGACCCGTCGACTCCTACGAGGAGAGGTTCCAGTGTTAGTGTGGACACTACGCCAGATCTCACCTTTACAAAGAACATTAGGGATGCGAATTGGCTTAACACCCAACAGGATCTCGGCAGCGATCACAATATCCTCGAAATCACTGTTAAAGCAGGGCCAAGCAAACCCAAGGGCAAACAACTGAAAATTGTAGACTGGAACAAACTCAGACAAATTCGCGAGAAAAAGGATAATACTATCACCGACATCGCGGACTGGAGCACGCAGCTGAAGCAGGATGTTAAGTCAGCCACAAAATAATCCCCCAGGACGCGCAAATCGAGCAGGTAGACAGTAAACTCCTACATATGTGGGAAGCTAAAGAAGGTCTCCTGAGGAGATGGAAAACTCAGAGACACAACAGGACGCTCCGACGCAGGCTAGCCCGAATTAACAGAGATATAGAAGCATACGCACAACAGCTCTGTAACCAACAATGGGAAGCAACATGCACTAATATGGATAATCAGTTAGGATTATCCAGAACGTGGAACTTCCTCAGGCACCTTTTGAATCCTGAGGAAAGTAAAGCCACGTACAGACAAAACATAAACAAAATCTTGCATGCATATGACAAAACTGAAGAAGCTTTTATCGATGAGGTAGCCACAAGGTATTTATCACGGGCTAAGCCAACAACTCACCCAGATTATACAGGCACCAAAAACATACAATTAGACGAAGATATTAGCGAAGCGGAATTGAGAGCAGCTCTACAAAAGTTAAATACTACATCTGCGCCAGGACTAGACGGAATAACTAACAAGACAATCCGAAATCTCGATGATGCCTCTCTAGAAGAACTTACCAAGTATATAAACGCATGCTGGCTATCCGGTAAAATACCACTGCAATGGAAAACGGCCCAGATTATTCTAATACCTAAACCAGGCAAGCGGCTGCAGTTGGAGAACTTGAGACCCATTTCACTCACGTCCTGTGTGGGCAAACTCATGGAGCACGTTGTCCTAGCGCGACTGACCAACTATCTCGAGGACAACGACGTTCTCCCGCCTACAATGTTGGGCTTCCGGAGAAATTTGTCTACACAGGATGCAATGCTCCAACTTAAGCATCAAATTATAGATAACATCAGTCGGAACACCAAAGCTATCTTAGGATTGGACCTAAAGAAGGCGTTTGACAGTGTTACCCACGAAACAATATTAAAGAGAATAAATGAGCTAGGCCTCGGCCAGCGAGTATACAATTATATACGAGACTTCCTTACTAACAGAAAAGCATACATTAGGATAGGAGACCTTAACTCCGAAGAACTACAGATTGGAAGCGCAGGTACGCCCCAAGGTTCAGTAATATCACCGATGCTGTTTAACCTGGCTCTAATTGGATTACCAACAAAACTACAGGAAATCGATGGCCTCAATCATACCATTTACGCTGACGACATCACCCTCTGGGTGAGCGATGGCAACGATGGACAGGTCGAAAACACATTACAACGTGCAATAGAAGCAGTTGAACAATACCTAGCAGGAACCGGACTGTTGTGTTCGGCTGAGAATCTGAGCTCCTCATTTATTTACCATCGCGACGTGGCCGAAAGCCACGCAACTACGAGGAACGAAACCATCCGGAAATTCACCTAACTACCGCGGATGGTACGCCCATACCCAAGGTTGACAAGATCAGAGTATTGGGGCTGATCATTGAAAGTAACGGCTACAATGGAGAGACCATTCGTAAATTAGACAATATAACATCTCAAATCATGCGACTACTGAAGCGAATAGCCAACAAACACAGTGGAATGAAGAAGGCAATCTGCTTAGGCTAGTCCAAGCGTTTGTAATAAGCAGAATAGTATACGTCGCATCGTACCTACGATGGTACTCGTCAGAAAGATACAAATTAGACTGCCTAATCAGAAAATCTACAAGCAAGCAATCGGACTCTCCATCACCACCAGCAACGATAAACTACTGCAGCTAGGTCTTCACAATACACTGGATGAGCTAATCGAGGCACAACGCATAGCACAATATGAACGCCTGTCCAAAACTAAAACAGGTAGGCAAATATTGGATCGCCTGGGTATAGGTTATCATGCCCAACATGGTGTCAAAGTAGATATGCCCAGACACATCAGAGGCATGATAACCGTCCCTCCAATGCCCAAGAATATGCATCCCACCCACCATCAGGGTAGGCGAAAAAGCAGAGCACGCGATATACAAAAGAAATTCGGTAACAGCAAAGACACCATATTTGTAGACGCAGCTAGGTACAGACACAAACGCGCCCACACAGCAGTGGTAATAAATTACGAGGGAAAATGCATGACGAGCGCTACAGTCAACACGCCACACGTAGAAACCGCAGAGGAAATAGCTATCGCGCTAGCCATAGCACAAACACAAGCACATATAATCATCAGTGATTCCCAGACGGCAATACGAAACTTCGCCAATGGTCGGATCTCCCCAGAGGCACTACGACTCCTAAAATTAGGTAACAACCACGACAGAAGTGTCCATCTCATCTGGACACCCGCTCACACACTACCAGACGGTAGCAATGAGGTGGCGCACCGCATGGCTCGAGAGCTTACGGACCGAGCCTCGGTTAGTCCCGCTTCAGCGACTACCGACGAGTGGGAGTGGGAAGATCGAATGACCAATTTCATGAAATTACACAAACACCATAGATTGCAGAGGCGCACATTCCCGCCGCCTCATCCAAAATTAAACAAAAAACAGTCTGTCGAATGGCGGCAGTTACAAACCAGTTCCTATCCGAGTCCAGCTATCATGCACATAATACACCCAGATTTATACACGACTGACAAGTGCAGACATTGCGACTCTAGAGCCACCCTAGAGCATATCCTATGGGAATGTGCGGGTATAACACACAATAACAGTGATGCAGCCTCAAACAGCGACAGCCTCCGCGCGCGCTGGGAGTCTGCGTTGCTCAGCTCGGACCTGCAGCACCAACTCTGGGCCGTCCAGCGAGCCGAGGAAGCCGCCAAGGGCCAACAACCCTTGGCCGAAGCCTAGGCGGGGTCTAGGCCCACCCCACCAAATCGCAGGGCACTCAATAAAGTTATTTGAATGAATGAAGTGTCTCTCTAGGTACACAAATCTTGCTTGTTTTGAAACAGGGTGTCACAATTACGTGACTCATATTTTCAAGTATAGCTTTGCGCCCTTGCTTCACAGTCTACAACTAAAGTGTCCGGTAGGGGACGGAAACGTCTAGTCAAGCCATCGTAGAAGCTTTTTGTTTGCGGCTTTCAATATTCTTGTGGCCTCCAATGAAAACTTGATCTGAACAACAACATCATAAAAAACAAATTTCATTACTTTACAGCACTGCGAATGTTTCATCAGTAAGGCCTTTGGCCAGATTGGTTGACACTGGGCAGGGATAATAAAGCTCCAGGATTTTTGTTTCTTTCTTTATTGCAGCTGGCTTAATTCTGCTGTCGACGACAGTTGCATGTACTCCTGCCATCCTCTGCCCCGTCGGAGACTGCCACTTACCTTCTTTACGCCGCGAAATGTCGCCGAACGTGCCTGTCTCTGGTGAGCGTTCACAACAGCAATCCTCATCTTGGTGTACAGCTCAGCCCTGGTCATCACCAACGCTGCGTCTCCCGTGATACCCAGGACTCCTGCCAGACTAATGACGAAGCTGCAGGCGAGAAAAAATTAAAAAGAAACTAAAAAAAACGTAGCCCCACTTTGTTCATCTATTCAGAATAGTAAAAAAAGTCGCAGTTTCGCCTGAAAGGCGAAGAAGCATCGATTGCGATAGCAAACTGGTGGACAGCCAGCTTCATCGGCCGTATAAACTTGTAAACATAGGCACACTAACTAAATAAATAAGCATGGTGTCACGCGCGCACAAGCAACATGAACGCATCTCAGTCGATGACCGCGGAATCAAAACGCTGGAGTGAGTAAGCGCGGCGGCAGCAGCGAGCGAATAGTCCTTCGAGCCGCCGCTTGCATCAGCGCGAACTAAGCCGCGAAAACACAGCGCACGGTGGACTGTGTCCCCGCCGCAGATGATTTTCAAAATACAGCGGCTGGGCGGGTGCGCGCGGTCGCTCGGGAGGCGCGGAGTAAAAGCCCCCCCCCCCCTCTCCCTACACTCCCTGCGGAGCGTTGCGCGCGACTGGAAGACGACGCGCTTCCTTCCCACTCCCCCCCCCCCCTTGCGTGCGCGAGATTGAGCCGCGATCGCCGACTCACCCTCGCACGCTTTCACTTGCACATAGAGCATACGGCGCGCGGCGACGATTTTAACGCCCTTGGACTTTATGGGGAACCTCACGGCGACGCCAACGGCAGAAATGCACCTGGAGGGTCCATATAATTGCTATCGCAATAAAAGATGCTGCTATACAGTGTGAACAGCCAACTCTGATCGGAAGCCACGTGCTTTCGGCGACCGTGTCATACACTGTAACAGCTAAATCGAGGAAACATCTGTCCTCGCTCATGCGCCCCCAAGAGGCGAAGACGATTCGCACATCGACAGTCCAGCTACCAATAAAGAAAGAGTACATTCTTTCTTTTTGTTTTGTTTGTTTGATTTCCTTTTTTGCAGCGATGCTGTTAGCCTCTAGTTGGTCGGGATTTTTCGTGTTCGCGTGCGCGGCTCTCGCTCACACAAAAACGTGGGCCGATCCCGGAGGTCGCGCGAAGAAGCGGGTTCTCCACGAGGCATATCGCATGACGTCAGGTTTGACGTGATGACGTCATCAGATTACGTGATCAGGTGATATCGTCCCGTGACGATGCCGTCATTCTCGTACATTCGAATTACAATTCGAAGCTATCACGTCTGTAGTTTGTGTGTGTATAAGTCGTACTTTACGAATTCTCTGGCGCAATCTACTTAAAAAAATTGAGTTGTTAAATAAGGCATTCGCGCTTGGCGGAGGTCCAAAAGAAGGGGCATGTATATATGCTGCACTTCTGCACACGTGCGTGCACGTGACGTCACCTGTGGTGGTGGTGTTTGTTTAACGTCGGCGACAGCTTCGCTGTACATCCACTTTCAGAGGGTGCAATGGTGGAGGGGCGGATTTTATTTAACAATCAAGTTTCATTTCGCAAAACTTCACTCGCGCCGTCCGATCTCGGAGTCCATGGTCCATAGCAATGAGAGCGCACGATAATTAGTTATGTGCGAGACAGGTCTGCTGAACTTGAGTACATATGGACACACGCGAGTAATAGTGAAATTCCACAGGGGCCGGTGCGTGACCTGTTACGATTGCGGGTGTGGTGAGAGACCTCCTAAATCTGAATGGGATGGTTAAGCGTGAGAGAGCCTGACTCGGATGTCAGGTGTAGTCGTCCAACCCAAACCTGTCGGCTTGCCACCATCTCGGACTCCGACAGCAATTCACAAACTTGGTTTGCAACGAGGGTGAACACTCTAATACTGGTATCAAACGGGCCGCTTTCTATCGCGATCGAGCCCGATCTGTACCGAATTTCTCCCTTCCCCAGCCTGCTCAAAGGAGCAAATCACGATGGAAAAATTCGATCGGGATTGAAAGTGCCGCATGTTGACCATTGGTATACTAATAAACTCGGGCAGCTGCGTCCCTTAAGATGTGATAACGGCGTGAAACCGCCGCAATTATACTCAGCTAAATACAACACAGATGCGAACCAGCCCATCAATTCCGAGTTTGTACGCCACGAAAATGTTCACATATATATAGGCGTCATTTAACTCTATAGACGCTCATTTCAGCTTTTCGTAACGAGATCCACGAATTGCACCTGCAGTAATAGCGAATGATGTGAAACTCATTTAGAGCGTTAACGCTTAAATGTACATATTATGCACATTATATTATATCATATTAAGCATTAAATTATGCGTATTACGTCATTTAGCTCTATAGACGTTCATTTCAGTTTTTCGTAACGAGCGCCACGAATTGCACATGCCGTAGTATGGAATGGGGTGAAAGTAAATTAGAGCGTTCTTTAAAACCCTATAAATGCACGTATTATACATGCACATATGCTCATATTATGCACAAACGCGCATATTTTGCACAGTCACTCGCGTTCGACAAAACAGAAACTCCCTATTTCGCTGTCTCTCATCACACCCGCGATCGCAACGGGTCACGCACCGGCCCAGTGAAATCTCACATAGTACTCGCCTGTGTCCTTATGTATACTCCAGTTCAACACATTTGTTTCGCACATGATAACTAATCATCGTGCGCTCTCACTGCTATGGACCGGGCCATGGCGTCGTGAAAAAAACCTGCCTCCATTGTGCTCTGTGAAAGTAGATGAACAGCGAAGCTGTCGCCGACGTTAGACATGAACCACCACCACAAGCGACGCACGTCAGGTTAGTTACGTAAAAGTATTGTAAAGGCAATTCAAATGTTTTCCTTCAGCCCCCCCCCCCCCCCCAAAAAAAAAAAAAAAAAAAAAAAAAACGAGTGTTACACGTTTGCAAAACGTGAAGGCGAAAGCCTGCCAGCTGTAGAAGAAGACGACGAACGCTCGAGCCGTGGCACGAGCGCGTCTTTGTGACAACGAGACGTGTGCAATCAGGCGCCCACTATAGGCACACCTTTAGTCAGCCCATAGCCTCCTCAGCCACAACGGCTTCAGGGAAGCGCGCTCGTTTCGCACCGAGGATGCGCGGGTTCGATTCCCGCCCAGACCGAAATTCACCAAATTTCCCTTCAAAGCCACGAATTTACTTTGTTTACAGCAACCTCCCTGAGAAATGTGACGTTAGTCCGAACAATTTGAGACGTGTTATTTACTCTTTGCGGCGTTGGCCAGTTTACGTCAAGGAGCAGTTTCGCCAAGGTCACCGCAAGGTCACCGGTGATAGTACCGCGAACATATAGGCACCTAAGGATTTCGTTATAAGAGGGTAGTGTTTCTCAACTATACAATCGGCGAACGACAGCCACTGCACTTACTCCGGGTCGTCGTCCGTGGTGAGGGCCGCGTGCATGAGCTCGCCGTGGAATCGCAGGGAGAGCGAGTCCGAGTTGCGGGGCCTCATCTTGAGGAGCGCGCTGAGCCCGTACCCGTAGGACAGTTCGACGTGGAGCGCCAGCACAGCGTCCGAGGACGTGGGTGCACCAGGGGGCGGCGGGTTCGTCACGGAAAGCCTGAGCCGCCTCATGAAGTCCCGCAGGTCCTGTCTGCTGGACCACGTCTGGCTGTGCACGGCACGGCAGGACTCTAGCAGAAACATCGCCTTACCCTGGGCGCCTGTATACCCTCGGTAAATCGACCTTACAAGAACAGCGATTCCGCCGGCGAGACCGTGCCATTTCTGCCAACGTAAAAAAAAAAAAAAAAAAAACACAATAAAACAGTACGATACGTGAATGAAACCGAAAACGCTCAACGTACGTGTCACGTTTGATACACGTTCAATCTGATGTCCCCGAATCGAGGTTTTAAGCGTGGGGAAGTGAACGCAAAGTTCGTAGCTATAGCGCTCGTTTTTTATATCCCAGAGCGAAAGCTCCAGTACTCGATAGTTAAGCAAATCAGTGACCAATTGGTTACTTCCTACATTAATTTCATATTTACTAAAATAACATTTCAATACGTTTGTACGAATGTAGTACTCCTCATAGCCAGATATAAAGATGACCAAGTTGGCCATCCCTATACTCTAGCGCAGGAGGTATAACGTTGAGAACTATCGTGACATTCCCTTTCTCCAGTAATGCCGGTTTTTTTATTATTTTATTTTGACAAAATGAATATTAAACAGGCTTTCAAAGAATATTTTACCTATTTAAAGAATTATTTAGCAGACTTAAACTTATTTGGTATATTGCCCTATGGTGTCCCATTAAGAAGCATAAGTTTGCACACGAGTTGAATTACGCTTTTTCATTTGTGTGCGCTGTACTTATACAAGTTTATTGCTTCACAAAGTAGTTACAAGTTCTGACAGATATGAAATACAAAAGTAAGTCCCCTAGTCGAATACTGCATTGGGACCTCCGGTCAAAGTTAGGTGGTGAGAGGAATGACTATAGGGCAGCTAAATAAAGCAGCATCACGTGTATTAATATACACTGGTGATACAAATGTAGAACAAGAATAGCAGAGAACAAGCTGAGCGGAATTACATAAGAAAAAGAAAACAAAGAAAAACAAGTGAAAAATACAAGTGTGCGCATGTGTACAGTTGTAAATCAAACGCAACTCATACACGCAAATAACAAGCAGAACGAGAAAACAAAAACACGTATACCTTTGTCAAAAGATTTCCTTCATTCTCTCAAAGCGGTAAGCACATTTAGCTAATTTCCGGTGCATTTGCAGAGTGAAGCGCACCGGCGTTCGCAGATTTATTTCGCGGTAAGGGCTTGATTCCATCACCGATACGTTATTTAGTTGATCACCGTGTTGCTAATGAAATTCGCCTATTGGTGGCACTGCGATCTACGGATGCATATTTTGCGTCATCGCTGGGATTTAGAATTTAGGTGCGCGGGATTAGCGCAACTAGACTGTATAAAGAAGCGCCCCAGCTGTCATGCTCATGCGTTTTCGCCAGCTTAAGGTCGATCCAACAATGCTATTAACCTTCTTTCTGGGGTTTTACGGGCCAAAACCAGTTCTGATTATGAGGCACGCCGATAGTGGAAGGCTCCGGATTAATTTTGACCACCTGGGGTTCTTTAACGTGCACTACAACGCAAGCAAACGGGCGTTTTTGCATTTCGCCACACGGAACGCCCCTAAAATGCGGCAGCCGCGGCCGGGATTCGATCCCGCGATCCGTGCTCGCGTGCAACGCCTTAGCTGACTGAGCCACCCCGAACAGCAGTCGATGAATCGACGGCTGTCAAGTTCTGCCGCTTGCGTTAAATAAATACTTCACCAATCTGTCCCATCACTATAGGAACATACCAACACATTGGCATAGGGGGTCGAGCTGCCGCGAACAGCTTCGCTAAAGTGCTCCACTTTAGGGGCCCGGGCTGTCGGCGTCTAATGTTTCATGTGTCATGTCGTCGGGCTCAGAAAACACAAGCGCGAAACAGGGTCAAAACATGCCAACACCAGCGCGAAGCCGGGTAAAATTACACTAACTATAGATTCATAATAATATAAGATACAGGAATACTCGTGAATTAATCGAATTAACAGAAATTCGTTAAAATCGCTTCTATCACCAGCAAATGCTGTGGCTCCATGTGCGCGGCGGCTTCCCACCAGTTGTGCCTTAGCACAGGTGTCAAAACGGATGATGGATTGCTAAACACAGGATAAACACAGGATAAAACAAGATAAACACATGGAAAACACAAGGGAAACACCGGCTAATTACTGCTCCGCACTTCCCCAGCTTTCACGTTGAGTGGAACAGCATTACCGCCGAATTTACCATTGCATATCGCGCCAAGATTTTTTTTTCTCCACTTTTCCCTCGCAAAACTGCATTTTGTTTTGCGGAGAATAAACCACACCGGTACCAATACACAGCCGGAGAATAAGCTAACAACGGGAAGACTAGCAGGCAACATGATTTGTTTGTCAGTGCGTTTATTGAGTTTGTAAATCTTAGTCAGTGCGAGCAGTAAAAATGAAAATAAGGTCAGTCGAACGCATTCGTTTAATATTATATAAGCCATCCAGACTCGGGCCTGGCTAATCTCTGGCGAACCAAACACCCGGAAATGTTTTCAGCATTCTTTTAGAGCAAGAAGTCTCCGCGGAAGGCGATTAGGGAGTTTTGGAAATATGGGGACCCAAAGTTACGTAATGCTATCGACCAGGCGTACCACTGGAAGGCCAGAAGAACATGAGAGAACGCAAAAGGCGTACAAATGAGTTTGAATTTTTGTGTATGCAAAGCCGCTCGGGGGAATTTCTAAAACTTCCCCAATAGGGAGTTTTAGGTTTTCTGCACCCAAACAAAGGTAGGGTACGCGAACCGCCGGGCGTACAAAGAACGCACGAAGGAGCACAAAAGAAAGCAAGGAGGCTTTCGGGTACGCAGAAGACGCTTGGGTGGCGCTATTTCTAAAACTCCCTATACGTACTATCAATTATTGAGCGGTGCGCCGCGTAGCATACCTTTTCGAAGATCGTGTGACTGGGCCCTCGGAACAGTCCACAGACGTGGCCTCCGAAGTTCTGACACGGGTCGAGCAGGGGATTCAAGGCCGTGCTGTAGGTATCCGCGAGCTTCCTGCAACTGTCCGAGTAACAAATGGGTCGAACCACGAATGGCGGTGGGGTCCGTGGTGGTGGCGGCGGCGGAGGTGGAGGTGGCGGAGGTGGCGGAGGAGGCGGAGGAGGCGGAGGAGGTGGTGGTGTAGGAGGCGGAGCCGTAGAAGGTGGTGGTGTAGGAGGCGGAGCCGTAGAAGGTGGTGGTGTAGGAGGCGGAGGCGTAGGAGGTGGTGGTGTAGGAGGCGGAGCCGTAGAAGGTGGTGGTGTAGGAGGTGGTGGTGTAGGAGGTGAGTCGTAGGAGGCGGAGCCGTAGAAGGTGGCTGGTGTAGGAGGCGGAGCCGTAGGAGGTGGCGGTGTTGGAGGTGGAGGCGTAGGGGGTGGCGGTGTAGGAGGCGGAGGCGGCAGAGGCGTTGTTGTGGTGGTCGTCGTGGTGGTAGTTGTGGTGGTAGTTGTGGTGGTCGCCGCAGTTGTCGTGGGGACCACGGGCTCGGGCCCACTCACGTACCAGAAGGCCAAGTACCCGAGCGCTCCCATGGCACCACCGACGAACGCTCCAATTACCCAGACCACGGCAACAGTCGTCACGGAGTAGCTGGGGGCAATCACCTCCACTTGCTGCTGCTGCTGCTGCTGCCGCAGTTGCGGCTGCAATGGGGGACGCGCGGCGCAGGCGGTAATCAGAGAGACACGTGCTCGTCGAATCGAGACTGTTCCCTATACAGGTCGGCGGTCGCACCGCACTGACTTATCATTTTCCGTGTAATTGTTGTTCCGAGCGTATTCCTCTCAACCGCAAGTTAAACTGACGAAAACTCGTTGTGATCTGCATTAAATCCGCCACTACCAGTCGTTCTCAAACATTTAACTGGAGGAGCGAAAATTCTGACTTTGAATATAGCACGTGAGCAGGTTTTCCAACGAACCTTTCGGGTACGTATATATTTCCAGGCACGCAGATAACACCAGAGTTCACTCTGTTACAATAGCAGCTAAAGGCGTTTTACGAAGCGCTTAATCTATCAAGGTTGCCAGCTTACCATTGAGGTGCGTGTGACCCGCATTGACGATTAAACAAATTGCGTGGTACATACGCGTACTGAGAACAAGAAAACAAATATCCTACTCGCATTTAGAACCGAGTCCAAGTGACGGACGCAGCTGCGTTGGCCAGAAGTTCCTTTTCTGGTTAAAGACGGCGTATACGTCTAGAACTTTTTCTATGACCATGCGGTCTGAGAAGCACTTGTGAGCGACCTATCCTCTTGCTGTTATGCATGTACGCGTATATGCAGCAAACAGTACTGAATTTGTTTTTCACAACGGAGCTGTTACACTCTAGCTTCTGGCAGTTTATGTGCGTAGGTAAACATGATGGGTAGCCACCCCAAAGCTCACGACCGGCCGATGCCGGTGATAAAAACGGGGTTAAAAGCGTATCGCCGGGTACGCCCCAGCTGCGTTTAATCGCGAGAAGTGTCAAAACGTATTGTGATAAAAAAAAATAACGTGACAACAAAAAAGTAAAAGCGGAATAGACGCTGTTTAGTATGGACTGCGGTTTGACTTCACGGGCTCTATAGGCAAACCACGTGACCTTATCTAAGTTCCCTTCCACCCCTGCAATGGGAAGGCCGCGTGCCTTGAGGACTGCGGAAGAACAGCGCCAACGAAAAACACCGTCGTAAACAGAAGTCGGAGTGTGCGCGGCGACGGCGGACGGCACGTTATATGGACGAAAATCGCGAAGCGAACGCCAAGAGTACGCAACTTCAATTGGGTCGCCCCAACCAACTCCACAGACATCGTGATTGCGCGTGATTTCAACACAGACGTTTCTCCGTCTGACGGAAAGTGGTTCGTGGCGTTTCTCTCGGGTATATGTTCGGCATTCAATGTTGCACAAACATCAGCAGGGTGGCCACGACGCGTCATCGGTCGTGTATAGACCTCACATACTGCTCCGCTGGTCATCCACCTTCACAGAGTGGAATGGCTCTGAATTTTTGTTTCTAATGTAGTGACAGGCATATTTTTTGGGTGGCAGTTTGGGTAGCACTGCCGGCGTCGCATCCACTTTCGGCGCTAACTGTACAAGTAATAAGAACGATAAGAGTATAGCTACAGGGCCTCCTGAAAAAAGATTAAAAGACTCGGGCGTTTCCCTGAAAACCGGTTTCGTTTTCGTATTTTCTACACTTTTCTTACCGACGTTCCCGTGCTTCATGCATATGCGCTTCAGCAATAAGACGTTCAACCACGCCTATTTGAGCTCGTCCGATTCGCGTTCGACTCTACCTTACTTAAGCGGTAAGACTATCGATTTCTGATGCGAAAAGAAAACTTGCCAAACAGCTACCAGCGCAACAGCGCGGCGCCAAAATACACACGCAAACTGCAAAGCACAGGAACCTACGAGCAGGACACATTAACCATGCACGAATCGCTCGTTCGTCTCACGTGATCTATACGTGTTTTCGCGCCCAGTATACTAAACACGTCGACTCGCTTGCACTTTGGCGACACGCTTCGTGAAATCGAACTCTGTCTATGAGTTTCTGTTCTTTAAAGGAAAGTTGGAAAGAGCGAGTTTTCATGCTCCTCAACCGCAAATAAATTCTAATCGGAGAGTCATCTGTTTGACGTTTCAGCATTGATCCAGTGGCCAGAAACAGACGTATACGATTCCCACATGGGTCATGCGAAATGCAAGCTAACAGAAACAGCGACAGCATCATATAGAAACAAAGTACGCTTTCGTGCCATAGTAGTTGCAACAGCGCGTTCGGTTGCATCCCACAAGCTAGTAAGATGAACTGACGTACGACGTGCGCCACGTCATCTTTTTTTTTCTTTTCGAAGTTATCGGCCGTTAGATTATGCCCGTGCCACACGGGAGTATACTTAATGTCATTAATATCCCAAATACATTTAATTTTATTCTGTTTTGCCAATTTAGCGTTTTCCCGCTAAATTTAGCGATTTCTTTTCTTTCTTTTTTTTTTGCGCTGCCTAGCGTTAAAACTTGTTCTCAATTGCGGGCGGCGGGTTATCTAGTGGTTTTCATACAAAGTTGGCGTCCTTTTTCTGGAGCTTGAAAAGCTTAATTTTTTTTTATACAATTCATTCCTCAAATATCAGAAACATGTATATCTTATCCATGACCCTTTTGGAAGTAGGAGGGAATTGTGCGTGTTTTAAGCCTGCTTAATAATCTGAATGTCCGCTGAGATTACAAATGCCATCATTACTGTGAAGGCTGGCCTCCGAAGAAACGATAAATGCTGCTTCAGTTACACGCTGATCGAGGACATTGTTCGCAAGAGCGGCATGACTGAGGTCTAAGGGGTCAGAGATGGCAGAATGTTTGGCGGTCTCGACTAGCAGATTTTCTTATTTCAAGTTGGCAACACTGCTTTTAATGACATCAAACGTCGCGATGACGACAGCTTCATTTGCTCGTAAATGATGATATCATAAAAAAGTATTATTTAGCGGGCAAACGTTCACAAACTGCCCCTAAAAGTATTTATATCCGATTATTATATGCGCCTTTAGTTTATAGCTTACTTTTGAAATATTATATATTTCTTGTGTGCAGACGGAAATGCTAACATTAGGAACGAGAGGGCGCATCTGGCTGTCAAATGAGTTGTGAGAATGCACTACGCCTCAAGTGACTTTCAGTATTGTATGTCGGTGTGGCACCAGCCAAATGGCATTAAACACTAAGGCATTAATATTTAATGCGATTTGCTGTGCCCGTGAGCCACAGGTATTTCTACCCGTGCCACACGCGCACACAAAGTGGCATTACTTTCTAAAGCCTTAACGTTTAATGTCATTTGCGCGATGCGTAGCGCACGTACAAACCTAATGTCATTTGCCTTAATGTCATTAGTTAGTTATTGCGTTCAACAGAATTCATTCGAGTGAGAAAGGCGTACTCTAAAAATTAAATTATGGGGTTTTACGTGCCAAAACCACCGTCTGATTATGAGGCATGCCGTAATGGGGAACTCCGGATTAATTTGACCACCTCGAGTTCTTTAACGTGCACCTAAATCTAAGTTTTCTGCATTTCTCCCCCATCGAAATGCGGCCGCCGTGGCCGGGATTCGATCCCGCGACCTCGTGCTCAGCAGCCAAAAAGACGCACTCTCGACACCATAGTTTGCACATTGTGGTATAGTCGACGCATTTGAAACAGCCTCTATCATGTAAAAAAAAAAAAAAAAAAGCACCGCCCCTTCCACTCCGTGAAGGTGGTCGAACAGCGAAGCTGTGTTAGTTACACCGAGTGCTGCATGTGCGTGTGTTGCACGTGATGCAATTGCGTGAACACAAATCTACAACAGGAAGTTATATTGAAACGTTACGAGGCGAGAAGAGGCAGCGACTTCCGACGCTACTCGACGAGTGTAGTAGGGATTTTGATGGAAGGATATTTCTCTGGTTGAAACCTGCCAAGCCGCCGCCAGTGGCATCGGCTGTAGTCAAGGACACCGCGTGCTTTCGGCGCGAACGCGGGTAAACGCGGACAGCGTCGGCAGCAGCTCTGCGCATTATCCGAATTCCGAAAGGGCGCGCCTCACATAAACACTTTCTCTCATGGCCTCCCCCCTCGCGCCCAGCGCGGCCTCTCATTGGTCGCCTCCTCCCCCAGCACGCCTCTCCTTCTGTGTTGGTAAAATGACCTGCCCTCCCCCGGCGCGGCTCTCATCCTCTTCTGGTCCCGAGACCTGCGTGACGCCGGACAGACGGCGAAGGGTCGATTAAGAACAGCTCCGCTGTTAAAAATTACTTTTCCATAACTTTCAACTACAATGCTCCTGTTACTCGGCGAACGACCTCAGGTCGGCGTAGCGACTACATACGCGAAAGGCGTCATATTGCTTTTGGGCGTCGGATTTGGCACGCAATGGCCGAAGTTGCTATGGTCGGTTGCAACGTTGTAAAAGACAGCAACGAAACTCAACCTGACAACGCCATACGCTATGCTTATGTTCACATTTCGTTATTCGTGAAGGCAGTGTAAACTTGTAAACGTATGTTTTTTTTTGTGACTTTTTTCCGGTATTCCATAAACTGAAAGGCTGTGTCTCTCGACGTCGCGAGGAGGGCTGCGTGAGATATTTTTGCTAAAACCGTAGCCTGGTACCAGGCAGTAAATTACCATGCAGGCGCTGCTTGCACCTAGCTGGCTCACGAACAAGTTACAAAAACCGAAAATAGGCAAGAGAACCAAGCTTACCGGAACGCTGCTTGTTGGGATCGTACCAGTAGGCTCTACCTGCGAAGAAAGCGCATAAGTTCACGTCTTTCTTTTTTATCTTTTTTTAAAGCAAGAATAAAGAAAGGCATGCGTCGTGCTTTATATCTGTCGGCGGTTCTCACGAGACACAGTTACACAAAGTAATATAAAAAAATGTCACAGTTTCGCCCTAAGGGCGAAGCAATGATGCGATAGCAACGCAGCAATGTCATACGAAGTAAGGTGAACGGCTTTGGTTGCAATATGAATTGTAGTAAACATGAGCTCATTAAGTAAGCAGGTGTGCTGCGGCGTAAGTAGACCGACATGAAGAGAGACTCGATGACCACGAGAAGGCGCGTGTGAAACGGTGGTGTTGATGAGAAGCGCTTCCCGTGGGCAGCGCGTGCGAAGGGACACACCTGTAGCGCTGCATTGCCGATCCGGGCAGCATTGCACGTGTAGCGTGCGTTGGAAAATGTGGCCCGACTATTACTAACTGACTAAACAAGCGTGGTGTGAGCGCGCACAAACAAACATGAATAGATCACACTGAATGACTGCAGACAACGACTGTCAAAACGCTGGCAGCAAGCGCATACGCCGCAGCGGGCGAAGTTACGTGCGGTCTATCGCTTCAACGGAAACTGAGCGGCGAATGCACAGCGCATACAAAGGTCAGAGCCGTGTGGAGATAAGAGACGGTGCGGGCGAGCGACGAGCGCGGTTGTTGGCAGAGTAGAAGTGCCCCCCCCCCCCCCCCCCCCCCCCGCTCCCTCTGGCACTGGCTTTCCGCTTCCATGCTTGCGCGTGGGAGATTGAGTGCGTTCGCTCTCCGTGATAGCGCGCGTCCCGGCACGCTTCCGCTCGGGCATACGGCGCTCGGCGAAGTTTTTATCTATACGGAACCTCACGCGAGGGGGGGGGGGGGGGGTCGATCATTTGCGTTAATGCATAGTTATCGTGTCATAAAATTTTACTTGCGTGTACCTCACTGGCATATACTGCAACTTTTTTGCGCGGTTTTATTAGCCATCAATTCGTAATTGTTGCTTCTCACGTCGCATTTCACCGTCTACAGTTTCGAGGCCAGCTAGGAGTTCGTACGGCTGCTGCGGTGAAAGGCTGATCGCATTGATCCCCCGCCGCTGCCTGCGTGAGGGCCCCGAAGCGGCCGTATAACCTGGGGCGTCGGTAATGACTCGTAATACGAACCGCCAGCAAGCAGCTGCTTGACAGTGAGACGCTTATGTGAGAACTCCCTTATGCAGCTTCGCTGCCTTTGATGCATCAGTCGCTCAGATTGACATTCATCTGTGAAAGATTTTTTTTTCTACTGTGCGGTACCAGTATCCAGACATATATCCACGAAATTGCGTCGGGAATGCGTAGGAGTCCCTGCTTACCAAAACAATGCTTCCTTGATGCGATGATGAGGCCGACATGACTCGTTTTCCTTGAGCATTCGGTGATGATGATGATGACCTTATCATCTTTGGCCCATACCCACTCACGGGGATCGGCCAAGAGTCAGGCACATTTTATATATGTGCTAAGTGGATAAATTTAGACATCGGCAGCCTGCTAGCCGCTGGCGGCTTGCCGCTCCGCGGAGACCAATAAGGGCACCGCCATATAGATAGATAGTTTGCCCATACCTCATCGCGGACGCCATCTTTGGGCACTAGCAGGTCGAGAAGTGGCGTAAGCAAGAAACATGACAGCACGACAGGCGCGTCTTGCGTTGAACGTCAAAGCGATAACAGTAATAAACAGGTGAAAAACAGTCGCCGTGAAAAAGCAAAAACAGTGCGCGTGCGATAATACGGTGACCCGCCGCGGTGGCTCAGTTTCTAGAGGGAACTGTGGCGCCAGTGTCTACGGGGGCTGCAAGGACGGCGCTTCGGCCAGCATGGGAATAGTGCATGGATTTGGCTAAATTTCGTCCTTCTGGCTTCGAAAGGCTTCGCGACTTTTGCAAATCGATCGTTTCCGACAAAATATTGCATCGCAAATGTAACGATTCGCAATGATAATGCATGTGCGCGAAGTCTTACTGCCTTCTTGCGTTAAAAAAAAAAGTGGGATTGTCTTGACGTTCAGCCCCAATAATGGGGTACAATGTGCCGTAAACAAAGCCACACGAACGTCTGAAACCAGAAGCACGGAGATCAGACAAATCCAAGCACTATATCATTCCCATGGCGGCTGAGCGATCGCGGAGCCAGAGATCCTTCTAGTAATTTTAGTATGAAACTATGGGCAGTGCAGCTCAACGGCTCAAAATAATAATAATTCCTTGCCGAGTAAGTCGTACCTGTCTGAACCCGCCGTGGTTGCTTAGTGGCTACGGTGTTGGGCTGCTAAGCACGAAGTCGCGGGACCGAATCCCGGCCATGGCAGCGTAATTTCGATGGGGGCGAAATGAGAAACAGATTTAGGTGCACGTTAAAGAAGCCCAGATGGTCCAAATTATTCCGGAGTCCCCCACTACGGCGCGCCTCATAATCACATCGTGGTTTTGGCACGTCAAACCCCACATTAAAAAAAAAAAAATTCTTTCACACGTGCACGCGGTATCGAGAGCTTCGGCTAAATGCATCAGTGCATTTGATGAGAGAAGGTATATTGTCGTTTATGCGTGTAGCATCCGAGGCTTTAACAAAACTTAAAGTTGGGTATAGGAACGGTGGGGTTAGCGCTTAGGCATCGTTCGTGCTTATACTGGGTGTTTCAGTGAACACTTTCAAAAGCTTTTAAGGGTTCCCTGTGGCCGACAGCACAATTCCAGTTCATGAGCAGGTCTACTCAAAGAGAATATCATCAGAATGTTGGGAGCGCCGGCAAAACGCCAGTTAGAAGGCTTGACGACATGGCACGAGCAAACACTGAAATTGTGGAAGCGACACGGGCGCAGTACGCTGCCGTTTTTTGTGGCTTCGAACCCGTGAGCGGGATTTGCCCCACTGGAGTTGATGAAAAGTGCACACACGAAAAAGGCAAAAAAGAACAACAACAACAACAATAAAACAGGAAACATCGCGTAATACAAGGACATTTTGATAGGGCATTTTAGTGATAGGGCACAAAAGCGTGTTTAAATACACCAAGGTCTCCCTACAGCAGCGCAACCATCCGGGCGATTTGATTAACTTCTGCAGAGCTGCTATAGTGAACCTGTGGCTGGTACTGGGCCCAACTGACACGCACCAAAGGAATGTCACCAGATAGCCGAATGTCAATCTCCTCCTTCTTTAATGCGCGTACAATGTACAGTGAAGCAGTATCCGCACAATGGTCACTATATGTTATCTTTTCCGAATAATCTATGACTCACTGACATGATGACGCATACGCCGTGACGCTGTTTCACACATCGTCCACAAGCATAGAGAGCGAGGGAAAGGAAATTAAAAAAACAATAATAAATATGGGACAAACTCGAATAGTTATCGGAATATCTCGAAGCGCTATTCCGGGACGTCCGATCGAGCACTGCACAGATTATACGGCGCGCGGTCGCATCGCCCCGGAGTGTCAACCTCGTTATCGACGTTGGCGATAAGGCCTCACGTGCGACCGGCGCGTCGCGAAGCAGCTAGACTTGCTTACTCTGCAACCCGCTTTGCTGCCGTGGAAGTGAACGCTTGTCGATTTTGACTGTGTTGCTGGAAGTTCCGTGAGTATAGAACAATTGCGTAAGCACGTACCGGCCACTCTTTGTCTAGTATTCGTGTAGTTTCATCTATGATGCGGAGATTGAGAAGGTGTGTGTGTGTGTGTGCGTGTGTAGGGGATAGTGGGGGAGGTGACGTCATTATAGATACACATTTTCATTTGCGGCAATCAGTTCTGATGTAGACGCAGCAGCAGGTAGCGTTTGAGCGAGAGAATGTCTGCGCAGTGGTTTAGCGTATAACTGTAGCTGACCGCGTTAAATACGAGGTAAACTACCGAAGCAAGCTCGGTTTAGACAACCAGGTATAATATTTTCGGTTAAGTACATTCTCTGTGTGGGAGCATGCCCTCTTGGACAGTGAGAGGGATGCTTGTTCGGCCGTAGATGAATCGATCGTTACTTGTTTCAAGGGGATTGTGTTGATAAATTATTCCATGTTATTTTTCCTTCATTTCTTCCCCAATATTAATAACCATAAGCGTAGTTTCCAATGCCACCCGGCTCTTGGTCAATCTCCCACAGGGCTTATGCGCCATCAGTAGATAACTGAAAGCAAACCAAACGCGAAGGTATAAGAAATACTGCGAAGTGAATCCGTTCTCGTCCGATTTGCCGCTTGTCTTTCGTCAAACAGCCACTGCGCTTGCGTTACACACTACCGATACTTACGGTATCGTACACCATTCGCCGAGCACGTGATGTCGTCAGCGATCAAGGCGTGTGTGTCACGCCCACTGCTGGCGAACAAGCCACGGATTCTAGCAGCGAGTTCCATGCTCTGTCGGTTATTTATCCGTACACAACTGCTGCACATTCATGCAAGTATTGCACGCTGCCGTGGGGATTGCCTATCCTAAGTGGAGTGTTGGCTTGCGCTAGTTGCTTAAGTGAAGTTTGGCATTGTCTGTCGTTGAGCAGGTCATTTGTGACGCAGATGATCTGGCTCTGTCAACAGGCCTTCACCCGAAGTTCTCATTATTATGAATCTCCGGTACTCTTCTCCGCGACAATACTTGCAGGGGAATTTTTTTTCTTGCAGGTTCTGGGTGACTTCATAAAACAATTTCCGCGTAAACAGTGAGCATAGGTGAGCAATCAGTGTAAATCTGGCAGGGTGGAAGGTGCACGCGTCTGGGAAAGTTTTGTTAACAGCGAAGTCTCGGTGCACATAAAGTAGAGCTGATATCAACACTCCTCTGACCGCAAGCACTATCACTTGGTCGCCGGCTGAACGGTTTAGGTGAGAGGGCATTAACCTTTCCACGTGCTGCGTTCTATACATGCCAAAATCAGAAAAACGTGTTGAAATAATGTCTGAAACGCGTCGAATACATCACAGGGCAATTCAGATTAACACTGCGCTTCAAAATGTATTACTATGTGCGACAAGCGTTTTTAAAGAAAATAGTCGTAAGCTATAGATGTCTGGCATGTTTGTGTGTCGTTATGTGGAACGTTGTGTTCAGCGCGGTATGTACCGGGTTCGTTATGTATGTCGTTATGTAGCGTGTTCTCTCCTATCGTTATCTCCAGCATTTCATTAAAACATGTTTCCTCTCTCTCTCTCTCTCTCTCTCTCTCTCTCTGTCTCCTATTGTTGTTTCTGCAGCAGTGATTTGCACTGAGCGAATTTATCAACTTGCACGCTGTTTTAAATCACAATGTACGTAAAATACCCCGTCCCTCAAGAATTTTGTTTAAGCGTTCAGGAGTTGAGTCAACATTCGTAGACGCCGCAGACCTCAATGAAAGGTTAGAATTCGTAATGCTTTCTGCTTATCTATGTATTTTAACGATGAAGATGCAAGAAGCGTGTGAACTAAATTTTCAATAGACACAATTAATGAAGGCGTTAAGCCTCACTGTGCATTCTCGGTGCCGAAAGATCTGAGAGCGAGTGCGCATTTTTATTTCTTTTTATGTCAGGGAACTGCCAGACTCGTCAAGGGATTTGTACAATAGTGGACAACTTGTGCACAAGTACGCTTATAAAAGAAATAGAGCAGAAGTCGGCATCGTTATCGCCATATCAAAAAAAAAAAAGAAAAAGGAACGCGCACATGTCGTCGATCGCTTTGGCTGCGACAAAGGCAATACCCGCTGTACTGCTGTAAACGTTCAGAGTGGTGTTGGTTGATCCGTTACAATGTATGCCTGACACTTCCTTGATGCTTTCGAAGAGTAGAAAAGAATAAGTGATTGACAGTTATTACGGAAGTATTCGTTAACGTATGAGCCACGGTTTTGACACACCTTTATTGCTAATATCTGCTACGGCTATACGCCGATTACCTTGAAACACCGGTTCAGCAAACGTTTGCATGAAACTAAAGCGAGACAGTGCGACTCCGCTCAACAAGTAGAAGATAGACCCCTCTTTATTGTATTTTCCAACTCATTACTAATCGTGATTTACGCCTGGACTACATGAGAATTATTGTATATAAAAAAATGTATAGGATTAGTTCTTACAATCTGGAGCCATGCATAACGTGCTTCCAAGTCTAAGCACATTCAACCTATATACTGTGCCCCGTCGGTACACGGCGAACATGCAGGAAACATTTTCATTATTCTTTACTCAGTAGCAATGACTACAACATCAGATTCCACGTTTCCCCGAAAATCACATGGAGTCCAAACATAGTAAATATTGTTTGTCATTTTCTGGTCTCCTTCGCTAATTAAGTTCGCTGTCACATTCGGGCGGCCGTTCTTCTAACAAATAGCAAATCTAGCGTACGGAGTGCTTTCTGAATACTGGCCAAAAGCTGCTTCTCTTTTTTTTTTTTTTTCTCTGTGTCTCTCTTTTAAGCAGACATCATGGATCCATGGACGTGGTCAGCTGGCAAGGGCGTCTGGCTCGCTGTCTTGTTTGATGTGACGCTGGCTCACTCCGTTTACTCGCAGCGCCGCTTGGGGACCGACTCCGACGACATATGTAAGCGTCGTACTAACCTCTTCGAGGTGTTAAGGTATACAAAAATAAAAAAGAGAGAACGGAGTTCAGTGCACATAGCTCACATAACAGAAACAGGCATCGCAACAGCTGAGTGCATGGCCTCCGACATCTGTCGGCGCGCATTGTATTCAGCGTGCGGATTTCCGAGGCCATGAGACAGTTATGCATGGAAACAATAGTTAGGGCATAAATGTTGCCGAAACTTCGTCCTCCTGTCCTCAAACGGCTTTGCCACTTTTCAAACTGATCATCTTCAACAACATACCGCGCTATATATAAGCGCAACAATTCACAACGTTCACGCGTGAGCGCTGTTGCTTGTTCTGTGTAGAAAACAACCACTGCCTGGAAAAAAAGTTTTGAACGACAAGGTGCAATAAATAATGTCAAAAGAACGTCTAAAGCCGCAAAACACTAAGATATAGGCAAATCCACGCGCTAGCCATCGTTTCCACAGTAGCATAGCGATCACTGCGCCCTCTAATGATTTTCGTAGAAAAACTCTGTGGCTAAGTGTCTCGTATGCGTTGACGTTAAGCGTCCTCCGCAGGCACGCGTAGCAAGTACACGTTGTGCAACGCTGAGACATGTCACATACCGACAGGCATCCAACTGAGATATAATTTTAACAAAATATATTGAACGTGATCCTGCAGACAGCGACGACTCCGGACATTTAAAAAGCCCGTTAAGGCCCGAAACAGCGACGTGTTTATGTAAAGGTTTCTGCACTGATTATCTTTTTACTTCCTAGAGACCTAAAATGCCGCAACAGGTATCTCTGGAAAAGATTCCACGCCTATTATTACTTCTAACACAATTAAAATCCGCTGTTATTCGCCAGCAACCGCTATCGTTGTAAAATATACCATAGTTAGTATACATTTAAGGTGGTTATTCGCCTCTCAACTGCTATCACTGTAAAATATTCTGCAGTTATTGTCACTTTTAAAGTGTTTATTCGCCCGCAACAGCTATCGCTGTAAAGTATTCTGCAGTTATATTGTTACTTCTAAGGCGGTTATTCGCCCTCAACTACTATCACTGTAAAATATTCTGCTGTTATTGTGATCTTTAAAGCGGTTATTCGCACGCAACAGCAACTGCTGCAAAATATTCCGCACTCAGTTACTTTTAAGGCGGTTATTCGCCCTTAACCACTATCACTGTAAAGTATTCTGCGGTCAGTATACCTTTAAGGTGGTTATTCTCCCTCAACTGCTATCACTGTAAAATATTCTGCAGTTATTGTCACTTTTAAAGCTGTTATTTGCCCGCACCAGCTATCGCTGGAAAATATTCCGCAGTTATTGTTACTTCAAAGGCGGTTATTCGCCCTCAACTGCTATCACTGTAAAATATGCTGTTATTGTCACCTTCAAAGCGGTTATTCGCACGCGACAGCTACTGCTGCAAAATATTCCGCACTTAGTTACATTAAGGTGGTTATTCGCCCTAAGCCACTTCACCGCAAAATATTCTGGAGTTATTGGTACCTTTAAGGCGGTTACTCGCCCGCAACAGTAAAATATTCCGGTTATTATACATCCGAGCCAGTCACTAACAGGAGTACACCGATCGTTAATACAAGGAGCCTTACATTAGCGTCACCTCCTCACGTGTTCACACGTAGGGGACGAGCTGACCTTGTCTACCGGCGCCAAAGTGGGGGCCATCCTGTTTGCGATCGTGGTCGTCGCCACCGTAATGCTCGTCTGCTGGTGCGCGTGCGCAAGGAGGACGCGCGGGCAGGTAAGTTGTAGCCTATAAAGACCGGTGTTGGATGGCTGCTTGAACGTTATCTTTGTAAGAGTAACTTCTGCCGTTAAACCACGTGGAAATCTACAAAGCGGTTGATCCACTAGGTCGCGAAACTTTTTAATGCCTTCTACGTGTTCTCTGTCTGTCTGTCTGTCTGTCTGTCTGTCTGTGTGCGTGTGTGTGTGTGCGTGTGCGTGTGTGTGTGTGTGTGCGTGCGTGCGTGCGTGCGTGCGTGCGTGCGTGCGTGTCAACTGTTTCATTTTTCGGTAGTTTTTAGAACAATGAGCGAACAGACGATAAAGCCCCAATTATAATAAAATACCAATCCTGAAACTTAACGAGCTGCGCCTTTGCAATTATTTTCCGTCAGACATGTGGGCTACATTTAAGTGGCTTTTGAACTTCGGGCGCAGCATGACCATGGAGTAATAGCAATACTTAGCCTTCATTTTCCCCTTTCTTTGTCGTTTTCTGCGTTTGGAGTTTCAAAGGGGGTTTAAAATTTGTTCCGATAAATTCTATTGCCTCTGACATTTTACCTATAAAGCAGGGTGTACCTCAGTGCTCGAAACTGGGCCCACTATTGTTCTTAATTTATGTAAACGATATTGCACGAATACCTGACTCACCCGATTTGGCAATGTATGCTGATCATATCAATGTGTTGTTTTACATCCAATGACACTTCCGAACTTACTGATATTGTAAATGCGTATCTAAATCGCTTGTCAGTTTGGTTGAGAGAGAGTAGTCTAGAATTATTAAATGCTGCAAAGACAATTAACATACATTTTATTCAGAGCTCGTAACAAGAACATACCTAATGACATTAACATTTATTTCAATGAAACGGCAATTAACCATGTCCAAGAACAAAAATTCTTAGGCGTATGGTTCGATGAACATTTATCCTGGGGTTCACATTAAGGATGCTTTGCACTGACCTTTCTAAATCTGTCGGTATCATTAATAGGATAACCCATCTACTTCCGCTTCGGCTCAAACAATAGTTATACAATGCTCTCCTTTACTCTAACTCTGCTACGGGGTCTTGGTATGGGGAACAACTTCAAAAACAAACTACAACAAGATAATTCTTTTACAGAAACGAATCCTTCGTATATACTGCAATTACCATGGCCGTTTCGTAGACCTTGAAACAGCTCCATTATTCCAGCGTTACTCCCTTCTTCGAGCAGACAGAATATATTATAAGAAGCTTCTTGTCACCATACATAAACAAAAATTATTCACCGAAACAGGCAATGATGAAATGTCTCGTTACCCACAACGCCGGAAAATCAGGCACGTTCCAAAAACAAGACCAAATTATGGAAAACAAACACTCCTATATTTTAGCGCTTCTGAAAGCTCCTTCAAAAAAGAGCTTAGTGCATTATTACTCGCCGATTAGATTGCTTTCCCTAATTATTTATATTTTGTTTCTTTCACACCTGTATGTATGCATGTATGACATCAAAAGTTCATATAGATACCATTTGTACTAAGTTTTTTTTTGTGGTTTACTCAATCCAATGAACAAATGTAGTAATTCTTACTGAAACTCTGTTCTGTCGTGCGTTATTGTTACTGAAATTCTGTTCTCTCGTGCGATATGTACGTACTTTGTATATATATATATATATATATATATATATATATATATACAAAGTACGTACATATCGCACCAGAGAACAGAATTTCAGTAACAATTCATTTGCATTGGCTATCACCGTTGTAACTGTTGGGGCTGGGACCTCTGTTTAATTTCGTGCCTTTAGTCCCAGTTTTGGACGCGAAATAAGTTTCATTCAATTCAAATACTTCGTGCAATATACCTTTTTTTATTGCGATAGCAATTATATGGACACATCAACCGGATTTCTGCCGTCGGCGTCGCCGTCGTCGTCGCCGTGAGGTTCCGTATAGATAAAATCTTCGCCGCGCGCCGTATGCCCCAGCGGAAGCGTGCGGGGACGCGCGCTATCACGGAGAGCGAACGCACTCAATCTCCCACGCGCAAGCAAGGAAGCGGAAAGCCAGCGCCGGAGGGAGCAGGGGGGGGGGGGGGCACTTCTCTGCCAACAACCGCCCTCGTCGCTCGTCCGCACAGTCTCTTATCTCTCCCACGCGCAAGCAAGGAAGCGGGAAGCCAGCGCCGGAGGGAACGGGGGGGGGGGGGGGGGGGGGGCACTTCTACTCTGCCAACAACCGCGCTCGTCGCTCGACCGCACCGTCTCTTATCTCCACACGGCTCTGACCTTTATGCACTGTGCATTCGCCGCTCAGTTTCTGTTGAAGCGATAGACCGCACGTACCTTCGCCCGCTTTGGCGTATGGGCTTGCTGCCAGCGTTTTCACAGTCGTTGTCTGCAGTCATTCAGTGTGATCTATTCATGTTTGTTTGTGCGCGCTCACACCACGCTTGTTCATTCAGTTAGTAATAGTCGGGCCACATTTTCCAACGCACGCTACACATGCAATGCTGCCCGAGTCGGCAGTGCAGCGCTACAGGTGTGTCCCGTCGCACGCGCTGCCCACGGGAAGCGCTTCTCATCAACACCACCGTTTCACACGCGCCTTCTCGTGGTCATCGAGTCTCTCTTCATGTCGGTCTACTTACGCCGCAGCACACCTGCTTACTTAATCAGCTCATGTTTACTACAATTCATATTGCTACCAAAGCCGCTCACCTTACTTCGTATGACATTGCTGTGCTGCTATCGCATTCATTGCTTCGCCATTAGGGCGAAACTGTGACATTTTTTTTTCATAAAGTACTAGCAGTACTAGTGCTTTATGGAATGTGCGCGCAACCGAACGCATATTAGGTACCCGAATTTCTCCCTTTCAACCAAAACTAACACATCATTTTTTTTTTCATGTTTTGTATAGCCTATATCCTTGATTTCGAATACTTGCAAACTCAGCTTACTGCTCTTTCGACACAAATGAGTTAAGAGAAAGATTATGCACGCAATATAAATACCTTTTTTTTTTTTTACCTAAAGCTTTAACGAACGACTTGTCTCTTGCAGGAAGCACGGGAGCCGCTCTTACCTCCTCCAATGGCGCCGGGTATGCTCGGCCCAGCTGTGCGCGGCTACGCTCAGCAGCCTGTACCGTGCGCAATGACATCTCCGGTCGCACCGTACCCGCAGCAGTACTACTACCAGCAACAAGCACCGCCTTACCCACAAGAGGGACTCTACGTCGGCCACAACATGGCGCCCTACGCGGAGCCACCCACGATGCCCATGCAACCGCCGTCGGCGCCGATGCTGCCACCACCGCCGCCTCCATACCGTTATCCACCGCAATATGCTCAATGACACGTCGCAGTAGCCCCGTACGATAAGGGTGCTGGACATTAGAGATATTTAGATTAGGGGACGCAAGCGGCTTGCGTGCGCAAGAACTAGGGGTCATGGTACTGCGCATGCGCAGACCGGCAAGCGGATTGCGTACGCAATAGGGGCCACGGTACTGCGCATGCGCAGTACCATGACGCCAGGTTGCGTACGCAAGCCGCCTTGCGTTCCCTAATATAAAATTATCTATTGACTACTGGATGCAGCTGACAACGGCGGACTGCATCGCCATGCCGTTTACGGCACTGTCTAGCTGAAGGACAGTATATGAACTCTCGAGAACGCCCCGGCCCATACCGCAAGTCGAACAGTGCTGTGTGACCATTGAGATGATGACAGTCGGCGCACGATTTGCATAATATAACGTGTATAATAACGTGGCAGGTATATTGTGCAAAATGATAATGTCAACATAAGAACGAGCGCTTGTGTGCTCGGCGCGTGTGTGAGTGTGTTTTTCAGCGCTCCTGAGCTTCTACCAAGACGACGCATAATGGCTTTCACAATTTAAAGACGCCAGAATGCAATAAGGAAATAACCACAAGATAACATGTGTATACACACGAGACCCACTTATCTTAAGGCTTCGTTAACTCTTCAGCATCGCTGCAAGATTCAACAGGTCCCAAGGCTTCGTAATACCTCTATCAAGAATAATTAGAACATCAGAGGTGACAAACGTTAACTTTAGACGCAAAATAAGTGGTGAAGGATGCATACAACAAATAGCACACGAGGGACAGTCAAAAAGTTCCCCGAATGGTGGTTCAGCGTGCTATTAATTGTGACGACCTATGGTAATGCTTACCTAATCACCTTCGAAGTAGGACCCTTGCGCGCACACACACTTGCTCCATCGCTCCTGACATTGTTGGAAGCAGCGGTAGAAGGCTTCTTTCGGAATCTGTCGGAATCTGTCGGAGCTTAGCCGTCGCAGTTGTCTTCTCCCCTCGCTCTCCGTTCCAGGTTTCTTTGCCTACGGGTGGATCCCACCACTGCCATGAGCCTGGAAGGTAAAAGAAACCTTCGTAAAGCTTTATAAATCGTTTGATTCGGGGGCACAAACGGCGTACATTCCGCTTGCTACGCAAGTCCTTGGGTCTCGGAAAGATCTAATCTAAGTTTGGGTTTTTGCGTGCACAAGCCACACTTGCGTCCCCTATACTGCGATGCTCCCCCATTAAGAGGCAAAACGTTGCAGTGCAACAAGCTTGGCGCAAGGGGCAGCCCCTGTAGTGACGCACGCTCACGTTTGTCGTGTCGTAAAATATCGTTGACTCCTCGCTAAACATAGTTGCCTTCCGATTCCAAGATATAAGGAGCAAATGGGGCTCATTCAGTTAACGGGGTGTGATCACGTACTCGTTAAGACGCTTGTCATATTCATTCGAGCCCAAACTGTGCAAATAACCCCCTTTTTTTTTTTTGCCAGGCTTCTAGACACAGGCTGTGGTTAACTAATGTAGTTTAAAGTCCCAAAACAATATGGACGTTATCAAAGTCAGCATTTGAGGGAGTTAAAAGGTTGTTTCGAATTACCTATGAGTGTATAAAGTTCCCTAACGTGGACTCAAAAGTGCAACGCACGGGAATACGACCGGAGTATACGACCGGGAATACGAATCCGAATACGACCGACGTGGAAGCCGGAATAAAAACCCTCGAAAGCAGATCAACGTTTCCAGTGAGCTAACGTGACAGGTTGCTTGAACATCCAAAGGCATCACAACGTCATCATTCAATTAGCCCCCCCCCCCCCCCCCCAACCTCCTCGCTCCTTTCTCCACGTACGTGCAAGACCAACGCCACCTAGATATCACAAGGCCTGCGCACTCTGCTTTATGGCGTCATGCTAACAGAGCCGAAATTTCCATCGCCAAGCCCGGCGTGACACAAGCAGTGACGTCAAAAATCACCGCGGCTTACTCGGCAGCATTCACATTAGCTTCTATGACAGCCGGCCCTATAGTAGCGCGACGTCGTAAAGGAGAGCATAGAGGCCCAGTGCTATCCACGTGCCTTTGACAAGGCCCAGTGTTTGTGACGTATAGGTCGGGAACGTGCCGCAAAGTGTTGCCCTCTTTTTAAATGCATGGAGCGAGGAGAACGAGCCGGAATAAAGGTGCAGAGATAACGAAGGTGGCAGGCTTCCGCGCGTTTCACGAAGGGGGCAAGGTTATTGCTCATGCTCGCCCCGGCCCGTTGCCCTTTATTGACGTTCCGATAACGCCCTCGACATCTGCCAGGGGCTCCACGTAACGGCCGTCGCATTGTGCCAAAGCCGCGAGCCACACCGCGAGCAATTGGACGCTTCTTATAACCTGGGCAGTTGACGGAAATGCAGGCCTCGAAGATGATTCGTTACTGCTATTTTCGTAGAGCGCGAAGGTCCGCCTAAAACACGGATACTATACTACATCGAAGAAGGCATTCGCAAGTGAGTATTTACAACGTCATCTTCCTTCTTTCTCCATTTCTGCATAGAAGAGTGAACTTCTGACGACGCGATTAGTTCGTAATCATATCCGCATGGCATGAGAGAGAGAGAGAGAAAGAACTTTATTCAGGAAAAATAGGGTTAAGGGGACCGGAGGGTGGGTCGTAACTCCAGGACTCCAGTGGTCACCGCCACGCGCCCAACCTGGTCGAGGAGGCTCAGTTGAGTCTCCAGGTCTGTCCGGGCGATGTATAACGTGTTACACATAACTGTAGGCGTTCCCGAAGAACCACCATGCCCACGACCTAAACGCCACCCTATCGGGAAAATCGATCAGAGAAACAGGCTGCGCGCTGCTTATACAGTGCATGGTCAATGAACAAATTATAAGATGGCGGGGCAGGATAGCACTTCAACGGACGCCTTCACTCGTAACGCAAGCGATTTCGTTAAACATCGAACCTTCCATAGGCCAACTTTGTCACTGTTTTAGACCAATTTGAGCATGCTCTGCGAAAATATTTGGTAAGCGTTTCGCGCCTATATAGAAGAGTTCACGGAGCGCTAGATCCGGCTTTAGGTGTTCTATTCGCTAGTGACCTTGATGCTGGAAATTAACTTATATAGACTGAAGTTTTGCAAAATTAGCGTGTAGACAAAATGTTGAAGGCCAACTAGCTCGTTTGTTTCTAAATACCGGCATCCGTATTGTTAATATCTTATGTCGCTTATGTTACCTTCTCGAACGCATGAGGTCGGTATTAACGGCTGTGGCAGAGAACGAAGCTATGAATAGAAATAAGTGACTATGTATGTGGGAGGGGGTTGCGATATTTTGACACTGATGAAGGTGACCTCGGAGTAATAGGGGCGCACTGAGCGTAACGCTGGTTTTTCCATCTGTGACAATACGGATCTACACTGGCCCACAGCTTCTTATCTGGGGTTACTGTTGGCGCGAAGAAATCCAAGATAGCGTAGCTATAACCGTCTGGGAAGTTCGTCCCGCGAGCATTGCTGCACAATGACAGCACTCGAAGCGAGTCGTTTAAGGGGCGCATTCAGCGCGTAAACTTGCGTACGGTTTTCTGCCTCGATTGTAGCTTGGACTCACCTATAGGCACGTGACGACTGTGGCATTGTAAGCAAATAAATCATGATACATGCAAAATCCAAGGTCGAAAAGTAAGCGTACGATTCGAGCTAATCGCGAAGAGGTGTCGGCGAAGCTTAAAGGATAAAGATAACCAGTCGCGCAATCTACAGTGCGTGAATTCAAACCAATAGTTGAAGCATACATGGTTAACACCTTTGTGCTCTCTGTCAAGGCAAAACCACATGCTGTTTTTATAGCAGCTCGTATGCATACTGGCACCGCAAACATAGAAAATATCCCGAACAAGTTAACTGGCTAGATGAGCCCCGCTATTGGCACAGCCGAGGGGAATGCTTTGCCTAACCTAACCATCTCACATTAAGGCTATATAGGCTACCACCATGTTTAGGAGTCTTAAACGCTGTTTCACTGTTCATATCAGAAAGCGTTGCATTCTGGTATTTCTCAACCTTTTTACTGACACTGTTCACTCTCGGTGTGTATTTTCTTTAGAATTCTGTATTTATTTGGTGACGCTCATCATAATATTCCTGTAAAATTCTGCATGTAAGCAATTCGTTCAGTTGCTGTTCTAATCATGATCTTAAGAGCTTAAAAAAAAAGAGATCCCATTACAGTGATTCATTCTGGAACTTATTTCTGTACGTTTCGACAAGTATGCACTGTACCCCATCTGAAACTAATCGATCAAAACGTAAACATTATAAATTGATCAATAAACAAAAGATATAGATGAAATCAAAACAAGTATGATCACTGGACAGGAAAAGACGTTTGTCGCGGTCATCGTGAAAAGCTGACTGGTGTGACAATATCTGACTGATCCTTTCAGTTGCGTAGTACACGTGTGGATCAAGCTTGTTAATATAGAGAGTGGTCGACAGGCAAGCTGCGCAGTAGAGAATGATCTTTAATAACCGGTGCGTACGTATTCGCCTACATGCTACCATGTGTGGTGATAAAGAGTGGTGGCAGAAAGGTCCTAGCAGGAGGAGGAGAAAGGAAAAAATAAAGGCAAGAAATTAAATTATGTTTTACATGACGAAACCGCGATATGATTATGAGGCGCGCCGTAGTAGGGTACTCCGGATTGATTTCAACCACCTGGGGTTCTTTACCGCGCACCTAAATTTGAGTACACGAGTATCTTTATCATTTAACTCCTACCGAAATGTGGCTGCCAAGGCCGGGATTTAAGCAGCCATTCGCTATGAAAGAAAGCATCCGGACTGACTGTTACAAGCTGCAGATTCATTCGAATTCGCGCACGTTCCGAAATCAGGTTTTTCTGGCCGGTAGAGTCATGGATCACCGGCCTGTGGTCAACAGCTGGAGGCATCTGCCTCGCTTTCTTCTTGGATGCGGCTAGAGCTGAGAGCACCGACTGGGAAGACTCCATGAGGCGGCGGTTCGAGCCGAGCTACGACGACAAGTGTAAGCCATGCCCATTCTTCAAAAGTGCTCGTAGCTTTTCGGGTCGGCAACTACACGCTTTCGCGCTTCACTACAAATGATTCTATTTGTTTGGTGTTATGCGTGTTCGCTGACGGACATGGAAGTATCTATTTATTTATTTAGTTATTCGTTCGTTCGTATCTAAGAATCATGCGAAGTGACGACAGATCAATCATTAATTATAACACAAAAGCCCTTTATCGTAGAAGGAGCACTGATTAGTAGAAATTAGTGCAATTATGAACCATTTAATGTTATTCGTAGTCTGAAAAAAAAAAGAACACGTTTAGTGAAAATTACATCACTGAAGTTTCAAAAGCACCTATAAAAGGTCGTCTAGAGACACATATCAAGATAACGTTCTCCTAACCTCAATCATCCCATTAAACGATCAAGATTTACAAACACGGTATATCCACTTAGTAATGAAAATACAAAGATGTACTACCCTTGATACTTATTTACGTGTTTGGATAAAGTTATGCGTATTGTCCACTACATCTTGCTGATTTGTTTGTATGCGCCTCATCACACGCGTCAACGGCCTAAATGCTGCTCGGAAAGAGCGTTGATGCGTGTTCATTTACAACTGCGCTGTGTGAAACTAGTTACGGCAAGTAACACAAATAGACACACCGGACTAGACGAGAGAACGCAATGTCATCATGTAGGGTACAACATAGTGCATAGTAGTACTTTTTTTATGATCACAAGATACCTTGACAACTGAAAAACTAGGCTTTAAACTTCCTTTGCTGTTGATAAACCGCACTACATCCTAACCTCTGCTATCGGACTATCAAATTAACAAACCTGCACCACGTACATGAGTACTCTTCGTAACGTATACTGGAGTGCACTTGAAGTCCAACCAAAGTTGTTCCAATTGCGTTATCATTTCTAAACAAAGCACATAGTGGGCACCTGAATTTCCAGTTGGGGCCATGTTATCTGGAGCATCTGGTCTGCTCCTTGTAGTCATTCACATTTTTTTTTTTTTTTTTTGGGGGGGGGGGGGGGATGTCCTAATCGGAGCGTATTTTCACTACGAAGTGGATATGCCGTGCTTGTAAATGTTGTTTGTTTAATGGGATGATTTAGTTATGAAAAGATTATTTGTCGCTGTTGTACCCACATGTACCCACATATTATTATGCACTATGTTTATTCTCTACCCACTCCCCTCTGTAATGATTCGGCCATGAGGCTAAATAAATAAATAATATAAATGATTACACAGCAACTTCGGAGCAGAGGCCAAGAATCGGGCTTAATAACTACATCAGAAAATATAAATGCACTGCGCGGAAGAAAAAACAAAGACTATAAGAAGCGTAAAGCGAGAATTTTTCAGCCAAGTCACAAAGAAAAAAAAATATCAAGGAAAGGCTCCTGGGAAGCAGGCCCCCACCACGCGATAGGCAAGCGGTAATTTCTAGCCGTCGAGCGCATGGTGAGTAGGGGTCGAGTATTGTGTAGGTGCTGAGGGCTGGCTGATCATGACGAGAGCGTCACTAAAAGGTACCACGAATCAAACCATGCCTTGAAAAGGCCGGCAACCTTGCATGGTCAACTTCCCAAGATACAACGCGCAGATAGGCCCCGAAAGCAGGGAGGACCGGCAGTTGCGTTAGAGGAAGTTGCGTTGTTCATCAAATGAAGTTGCGTTGTCGAGGTTATACTCGTATCTGTTTGACGTCATGCTCCCTCCTAGTCCTTCTCCTTCCTCCATGTTTAACTGCAGCAGGAGCTGCTGCTGCTAGACAAGCAGCCTACGGCTCAGAATCACAACAGTCCATATGCAGTCCATGGGTGGGATGTGTTATTCGAAAACTATGAAGATAAAATTGAACTTCTAGCACTGGTGAAACGTAAGCACTATAAGATAGGCAAAGCTGCATGCCAATATGTAAAAAAACTACAAAAAGAAAATTAATTATCGGTATTAATAGAAGAGTATTATAAAAACCCTAACACTGAAATTTAACAGGGCAGTCGTTCGGAATCAGTAAGGAATTGTGGACGGCACTGCGAGCATCCACGTGGCTGTATCCCATAGTTGAGGCTACAAAAAAAAAAAAAAAAAAAAATCAGGAATTGCCAAGTCAAGGCGAGGTCTGCGAAGAGCCATTTCCGAAGTTATTTTTCTTAAGGCAGAAAAGCGGGAGAAACATGGCAGAAACAAGTTATCGGTCGTTTCGCCCTCATTACCGGAAGAGCCCAGACAGCAGAGTTCTATATAGGCCCGACCTGTGCAGGTCTGGCCTACAGTTTGTGTAGGGTTGAAGGAAAGTTCGGCAGGAAATGCTGGTACATATTTTCGTAAAAAAAAAAAGACTTCGAGCCTCCTTTATCGGTCGGAATCCGATGCGAATGAACAATAAGAAGGGACCTGTAACAACGAGAAGCATTAAGTACAGTACCAGATAGCACTCGCGTAACCGTACGCCTCCGTAAGCTGGCAGCAGCAATTACGTGCTGCACGATGACAACAGGAACGAGCCGCACATAGGAGGGCTAGTTTGCACGCCTTGCCCGAGTACCTCTTCTATTCATCCTGTGATCGTCTAACGCTGCCATTTTTTTAGAAGAATGCGTGGGCCGCAAGGAGGGTCCATTGGCTAGTGAGCTGGCCAGTCTAGTTCAGAAATGCATCTCCCCGCGGCTTAGTCGCAGCAGGTGCAAAGTTGGGAGGGGGCGGAAGGCGGTAACGGCAAAGCGGCAACGCTATGCTAAAACTCTCTATTCTGACCCCGCGTGTTGCAACTCGCATCTTGCGGCCGAACATGAAGCCCGTAAAGATCTAGAATTAAAATTTTGACCCGAACCTGGAAACAATCAAACCGTCTTTTTTTTTTTCCCCCTTCAACTCTCGTTGTTTCCGGCAGTGGCGTAAGCAAAAGGAGACACGTCACTATCGCCAAGTTATCGAGTGATCACAACGCCGTGTGAAGCGACTGTTATGGCGGCTGGTGTGATTTTTTTTTTTTTTTAGCTCACACGCACGACACTCCGAATGCGCAGGGAAGCGACTGCGGTCGCGCACTCACTTGACCACCGGCGCCATCGTGGGGATCGTCGTTGCGGTGGTCGCAGCGGTCGTCTCGGTCTTCCTCTGCTGCTGCTACCGACGAAGAAGGCGGCGCATTCTGGTAAGCGATCGCCGCGGTCGACGTTACGTATTCAGCGTAATTATAGCACAAATGAACTTTAGAGGCGTTTCACTGATCGTGGGGCGGAGAGGGCACACTGTATTCGACGTAGAGAATCTTCAAAACAGCATGCCAGGCATTTTCGTGAGTCCCTTTTTTTTTTTCACCAGGGTTGCCACGCGGCATAATGCCTGAATAAATTACACTTAAGCGTGGAGGCCTGTTTCGTGCACACACTGCAACAGCGACTTACGAATTGAATGGAACATGAGCCAATGTCCATACACTCCTAGTTGGTTGCATCTCGCTTTCACACCCCTAAGTACACTTTGGCGGACTGGCGGTGTCCCAGGGCACGTCCAATTAAAGGGAAGGGCAGGCACCCACTGCAGACGCAGGAGCGGAGCGCTTCGGACACTGAACATTGTTTTCATATTAGTTGACATCATGTACAAGTGACGGCTGGTGTAAGGGCAGGCCCGACTGATTGCACGTGGCGCCACCTACAATGCTTGCGCCCGGATGGACGTATCGCCAAGGGACCGTAACCCACACCAACTATGGTTGTGCTTTAGAAAGGGACACTAAAGAGAAAAAAAAATAAGTTGAACTGCATTAGTAAATTACCCTTTGACAATACCAGGAAAGCCACACTAACCATGAACAGATGCTTCGTAAGCCAGAAAAAGACGCAAAAAAGCGAAATGCAGGTGGCGACACTGCCTTCTAATTCCCGCACCTGCGCGCCGTGACGTCATGAATTTTGACAGCGTCTACGCAGGGCTACATAGTCGATCCCGGATATATCGAACCCAGAAATAACAAATTATCGTGTATAACGAACAGCTGTAACATCCCTTTGAAAAGCTTTGTGAAATTTTTTTTATTTTATATATCAGATTATTGATATATCGAACTATTTCGCGATCCCCTTCGAGTTCGATGTATCCGGGTTCGACTGTAGTTACCTTTTTTATCGGTGAACACGGGCTACAATGTATCCTTAAAAAGCTAAATACCAAACATAGCCAAGTTTCAAAAGTTCACACTGCGTCGAAACAGCTAAAATGAGACACGCTTAGAAATCTGTGACATTACAACGACGTACCGGCCATCGGTGTTTCGACGCGAAATTCAAGAAACGCAGGTTGGCCTTAACTTATCTTCAAGTATTCTTACCACGAAATTATAAATAAAGCACCGTTTTAGAAGTATACTTCATCGGTCTAACTGATTGAATGTGTCTCTTTGGTGCGCCTTTACCTCACCGTGCAACACACTTGTCTGCTGAAACTACGCATCGGGTGCGTTAGTCTCTTACAGCCAGAATTTTTGTTTCCTCAAGAAAACATTCAAATTGCAAGTTAGAAGTACCTGTCTAGACTAGACTAGAAGACTTGAAAATCCAAAATTGGTCTCACACCATTTGTTTATCCCGACGTGACACTTGTAGATTCGTAAAAAAAAAAAAAAAAAAGAACTGAAAGGGCATCTGGCACAAAATAACACGTACGTTTATATCCACATATTTTCACAGTGTACAAACTGACTTGACAAGTGAACCGTCTCGCATCTTATGACAGTCAGAGTCTGCAAAACATTCAGCAATGCAGAGATGGCGACTTCATTTGATGCACCTAAATGTATCCAACCGCCAAGGTTTCTTGAAGTGTTCACCCTCGTCGGAAGCATCATGCGCAAAGCGCTGTTTTCCGAGTCAGAGATGGAGACTCACGCGGGCGTGTTACTGCAGAATGACCGTGCACGATGTAAAAATTAGAATTTCTCTCGCTTAAGCGGATCCGGTACTTCGCGAAACCACGACAACAGGCTAGAAGAGGTTCATCTGACACGTCACCACCAGTAGAGAAGACTTGTGCCGATCCCTTCGTGCCTCAGTTGTTGGACACTTGGAGTGAAACGCTTGAACACTAGCTCTTTCAATGCGCATCTTTAAGCGGTCGTCGTTCTGTGCTACTGAGCAGGTGACAGTGCTCGGTCTTTCCCGAACTTCGCTCACTGACTTCTTACATCCAAAAGGTCGAGCTTGAAATCGACACGAGGCCCAGAAACTTGTCCGAGAATTATTTTCTGGACTCGCCGAAGTAGCTTTAGTGCGCTATATGGCGTTGCGCTGCTAAGCTCGAGGTCACGGGTTCGAATCCGGCCGCGGCGGCCGCATTTCGATGGGGACGAAGTGCAATAACCATGGCGTACTTAGCTTGAGACTCCGTGGTTCAGACGCACGTTAAAGAACCCCAGGTGGTCAAAATCAATCCGGTCTCACTACGACGTGCCCCATGATCAGATTGTGGTTTTGGCACGGAAAACCCAATAACAAAATTAAATTATTTTTGGCGAAGTCCATAGTGACCACGCTCTGTGTCTAACGTTGTGTTATGCGTTGCTGTTCCCTTTCCCTTTCATTTTTTCTTCTTTCAAGTGAATCGGCGTGGTGTCTAGTTTAAGAGGCATTAGCTAGAACCTCATTACTTTTCTATTAGAGTGGTGTTTTACGTTTCCAAGCAAGAATATTACTGAAAAAAAATATAAACAGTGTTGATATTTTAAGTTCACTATTTGAGGATGAGAGTCGTCCTTCGGCGGAAATAGAACGATGTGATGATGATAACAGCACCAGCTTTTTTTTTTTTTTTTTTTTTTTTTTTTACATATAGTACCAGTTTTAGCAGTATGAAAAGGACAACTATTAAGCCGACTTTTGAATGAATTAATTTCTTGTAATATAAATGGCCTCGAGATGAGGCAGAGTGACTTCAAATTTTATTTCCTAGGCAGTTTTGGTAGTTTTGTTATACATTATCATGTGCCCCTAGTGATTTTTTTCTGAATTTGTTAAATGTCGTAAGTTTTGATTTCTTTCTTTTATACTTCACTTATGCATGTTCTTTCCCTGCTCATAGTTTTTTTTTTTAATTTTTTTTGCATTCCACAAGCGATGATTTTTGCAGTCTCGCTAGAATGGAAGCTTTACGATTTGTCTAATGCTCTACTACTGCATGATAGCAACCACTGTCGCGCTGCCATTCACTGTATGCAAGGGTACAGTGATCCCGTCAAGCTTGTCAATTCATAAAGTTTTTTTTTTTTGGTCCCTGATAACTGCACTTCTGATGTATCAAGTGCATAAATTGAAATTGACAAGGTGGGAAAATGAATTCCGCCATACGGCCTCCAAGATCACCGCGCTACAGTTGCTGTTCAACCACCGTCTCGCAGGCCACACAGCAGCACGTCGTGCATCCGGCCATGGCACCACCGACGTCAGGCGTGGCGCCCTACGCGTACCCCGGAACATACCCTCCAGTTCCAGTCGCAATGACTTCTCCGGTGGCTCCGTACCCTGCGCAGAACTACCAGCACCAGGCGGCGCAGCATGCGCAAATGGGAATCCACGCTGGTCATAACCTGGCGACTCTCTCGCAACAGCCATCGACACTGCCAATGCCTTCGCCTACTGCGCCACCCGAACCACCGCCGCCCTACAACTACAGGGCGAACTACCCTCACTGAGGCATGACCTCAGAGATTCGGCGGCGCGCGCCGTCCGATCTCGGAGACAATGACTCGTCATTCGGCGGCCGCGAGTGTGAGAAAAAAAAAAAAAAATCGGTCGAGCATCGTGGCACAGGAACACCTCGCAACCGCGCGTCACTAAGTACGCCAAGCGTAAGAACAAAGACACTGTTTTAAACTGTCCTGTTTACACATTCCAGCACATTCAGTGCACACGTTCTTTCTGATAGGACACAAGTAGTCCTAGTGAACGTATTTGTGGACTTCGTTTTTTTTTTCTTTTTTTCTTTTCGGAGCAAGAAAGAACACCAATGCATTTCGCTTGCATTTTTTGCACATGCGTTCCTCGAAATTTGTGCTATAGACACGGGATTTGTGGACATGTCTTGCGTACCCTCTGGCTTCGATTCTGCAAATACATGACCCCCCTAGGTTGTGAATTAAAATCATATCCTAGTGAAATTATGGTTATTTCAGCCCTCAAAGATCACCACTCAGATTCTGACGTCCTCCACCGCAAATGATATGTTACCGAAATAACTGTCTCTCAATGCCTGCTGCGGTACGTTTCCTATTACTTCTTCCCTGGAACACCTGATAGGCTGTGGGTTTCGGGGGTCCCTGAGCAACCTCAGGGGTTATATCATTTCCGTAACCCGGCCCTTTTCCTTCGCAATAGCTCATTGGTAATAGCGCCTATCTGTAGGGCGCGAGGTCGCAGGTTCGATTCATGGCAGCAATGACCGAATCCGATGGGCGCACAGAGCAAAAAAAAAAAAAAAAAAAAAAAAAAAAAAACGCTGGTGTGCTAGTTAGGTGCACCTTAAACAACCCCGTGGGGTCAAAATTAAGCCGAAGCTCTCCGCCACAACGTCCAATACGCATAGTCAAAGTGTTGCCTTCGCCGGGACCGTTCTATAACCACATCCATCGTAGACCACCATACGCAGTGCGCATTTTTATAGCATTGCAATCGGCATCGTATACCGTAACCGCTGCGGCGCAGTGCACTGTCGCGAGAAATGTGCCACTTGTCTTTGAAAGTGACAAATGGTGTTAAATGAGAGGCACCGAAACTTCTATTTCAGAATTGCCTGAGAATTCTTGACAATTAAAAAAAAAATTTTTTTCAAAACACCAGCTTTTACATCCTGGCCCTCCACTCTCGAAGTGAAAATTAAACTGTTTGATTGAGTGATTTATTGATTAAAATGAGAAAAAAAAGCAAGATCAGAGGGGCTACATTTTTTTACAACGTATAAAGAAAACAAACAAATGCATATACTTAGGAAGCTCTGACACAGAGCAATGAAGAATTTGTTATTCAAAATCTCGTAAGCAGTCGGCGTCGTGGGAATAGCGTTTAACGGGTAAGCATGGACAGCGCGCATATGTAAGCCGCAACCGGCGGAGTCTCGCGGGAGAGAAGACGAGCTTTATTCCAACTACGTTGTCGTGGTGTACTTTTTGACTTCACGGTTCTGGGAAGTCTTGTACGGACGAAAGTTGTCCTTGGGTACCTTTGGCGACTTGTCGCGTAGCGCTTGGAGCTGAGAGAAGAAACAGGGCATGCGTTATTCGGTTTGAAATATATTCCCAGGTATCCTTAGCTATCGCATAAGAGACGCGAAGGCGAAAGCCTTGTAAATCCTACTGTAATTCCCCTTAATCCACGTTAATCTTCCTTAATACAGCCTTAATCGACCTCAATCCACTCTAATGCACCTTAATCCATCTTAATGCATTCTAATCCACCTTAACCCACCTTAATCGACCATAATCCAATCACTAATCAATCATGAATTAAGCTTGCTAATCATTATTCATCTTTTATGCACGGCTGGACATGCTTCGGTTCGTTTCTGGCCTTCCTTGGGTCACGTGACTTTCTGTACCTCACAACGCGACCTTGAAACAGAGATCTAAGACTGTCGCCTTGAAATGACGTACAAGATCAAACACGTTGCGCGTAAGTATATCGGTCTGCGTGCGAGTTTGCGTTGTACACCTGCGCAATGGGCCACACGAACAGCGACACTAATGTGTAAGGAACTGGAGTTGTGCCCCACCGTTTTCTTTTTGACCGAGGGATGCGAGTCGAGAACGATCCACTCGACACCCTCCGTGCAAGGGGGCGTCGTCAGAGAGCCTTTGTAGTTGTAGTAACTTGTGATGGGACCTATGAAGTCGTCGAGCTTCAGTTTCTGCGACAGTGTTATAGAGAACAGGACGTTCGAATATAATCAGAAAGACTGGTTAGCTTCTCCTATACGGTGTAATGGCAGCGCACTTCGTTATCTGTAAATAAAGTCTGTTTTATCGATTTCGGTGCTTATAACAAACTGTACTCTGAAAGAGACACTAAAGAAAAAGACGAAACAGTCTAGACTGATAAAATACCCTTTCAAAAATATGTCATTGTTAATTTCACGATAACCGGCTGATCAGTTTCGAAGAGAAAATGTAGGCCATAATGTTTTTTTTTTCTTTCTTTTTTTTCGAACCGCAATATCAGTAAATCAGTGTGACGTAATGCGTTACAAATCATTTTCTCGTATTTGGGATGCTTTGGCGCAGTTAAGTATTTTCGACAATAAATTCAGTCATTGGGTACCTTAGTGTACAACGCAGTTGCCTAAAAAAAGAATGAAAAAAGAACGAAAAAAAAAGGAGGACCGCGCTTCACTAACGCAACTGGTGCACTATTGTTCGCTGTTCTTTAGGACAAATCATTTTTTGCGCTGCCTCATGCGCAATTTGGCGCATAGTAATTTACTATCGAATTACACACAAAACCTTCAATACACAAATTTGTATAAACGAGACACATGCGCTGTATATTGCCACGTTGTACTAACGGTGAGAGCAGTGATACGAGTGTTAATCCAGTGAAAAACCATCACCACCAATAAAAGGCACAGCACAGAGTATGCGTGATGATAATCCGTACTCGACCGATGCGAACTATTTGCACTGAACGTGTTGCGGGATACCTAAGACGATTGTGGACGCATCTATAATGCAGTCACGTGCCCGAAATATTTATCGCCTTTAAATATCAGCTCCGGATAAGCGTTCCGTGTATACCTTGACGGAGTCGGTGGTGACGCCGATTTTGTCAACAATGGCTTGGAGCGCAGCGTCCGCTTTATCGTCCGCAGGTGTGTCTTCCACCTGCAGAAGATAAAGAACTGTAAGATTGAGATATTGTTGGCGATAAGACAAATTGCGCTAAATTTCTCCAGGCATTTCGAATTTCTCCTAGTCAGTTACAACCTTTCTGTCTTAACCTAGAGGTGCATACGCAAACGCCTGTAGTAAACGCCTCTTTCTGTATACCGTATAGACTCGTGTACGGGCCGCACTTTATTTCACAGTTTTTACGAGGTGCAGCTCTTACACGGGACCGAACCTTTTGGTCAAAATGATGCCGGCGCAGCCGACGAATACTGCACACCCCGGATGTACCATTGCATCAGAGGTCAACGCGCAGCTCTCGACATCTCGTGTCGAATTCTTTTCTCCAAATTTTGGGCTATCACGTTGGGGGTGCGGCCCTTAAACAAGTCTATACGGCATACGTATAGATGAGCCAGGTAGTTCTCCTGCAGCCCACTGTGCCCCCTACCTCAAAATGACAGTCAACGTGTTCTTGAAAAAAAAAAAAAAAAAAAACGACCGCGTGCGCAGATAGCTATACAGTGCGTTTTTACTCGTGCAACGCGCCTGAGTGGCACCCAAAAGGTATTTGTATACCAAAGTGTTTTGAGCATTTTCTTCGTATAGGAAGACAGTAACCTGTTTAACAGTTTACTGTTTAAATACCGAGCGTCGATCACCACCACATTTTAGCACATAAGAAAGCCAACTAAATTCACGCGGACGGGTCTTCGGCCTATATGAATCTAAAGCGATTATCCTACGCATGCGCTTTAATGATGTGCAGCACCTGTATGAGCACTCGTCTCAAACAACCCTTCAGCGTACTCTGAAAGCGATGGTGCCGTTACATGGCAATCAAGCGTATAAGACGTAAGGTATAGGCTGCTAACCAACAATGGCACTACACGACAATGCATGGAGCAGTGCGAAAATTCAGTACCGGGCATTCCTTCAAGGAGTGAAGCTTTGAAGAGCGAGAAATCTGTAGCGGGAAGTCCAGCGCGCAAGGTAAGTGAAGTTGGAAATTGCAACGGCTCTGCATACCGCTTTTCGTTTGTAGTGAACATGTCATTCTACGAACTGCAGGAAGCGCAAGCAAGTAGTTATGAAAACCATCTGCGCCGCTGTAGTAGAATGTGAAAACAATCAGTCGGCTTCCTTTGCGCGTAACTAGAGCCTAAAGAATAATGCGAGGGGCATTTTTGAGCGCGGACCTATCGAGATGCATTAAACCGAGGCGCACTCCGCACAGTAGCAGCACACAGTTTTCTTTCTTTCCCACTCAATCTTTGACGACTCTTTCCTTTTTCGACAATTTAGTGCGCAAACTAATGTCTGTTTTCTCGAAATATCCCGACTTCGACATTGGAAGGGCACTAATAGGCAATTCGCCCGTGTTTATTCCTGAGCCTGAAAGCACGGCACTCCTCCTTCCCCAGAGGTCAATCACCACGTCGCTGGTTCAAGAAGAAACCGCGGGACGCCGCCACCATCTGTGAAAGTTGCCAAGTTGCCAATACAAGATGTTCTGTGCTCCGCAGCAGTTATACCAAATGAGCACTGCAAATCCCTGCGTTGTAACCGAACTGGTACGGCGAAAGGGTCGTTGTAAGCGAGCAGTCTCCCGAGTGGGATTCTCGCAAATTTGTTGGCTCATGAATAGCCGTTCGCGTTCAGAGTTCGCTATAAGTGGGGTTCGTTATAAGCGAGCTAGACAGTGTGTCGCTCTGCCTATACTAAGACCAACCTGGAACAGGACAGCCACAACGAGTACATTGCCGGGCTCCTTGAGGGCCTCGTTCACGCTGCTTTTACCTTCTTTGGCATGGACGAAGTGGGCCTGCGGGAAGCGATCGGACAGCGTGTTACAGCATTCTGTGCCCTGTTGCGTTGACTCAATCAAGAGATTCACCAACGCGGAATCACCTTGATCCGCTCAGACTGATTGGCACCCACTCGGAGTCACTTCGACACGTTCAGACTTGCATCCTTCCTCGGATGACCGGTTCAAAGCTGGCTACGCGTCTGAGTAAATCTCGGTGAGTTGATTCGAGAGTGAGTTCACCGACCTAAGGTATAGTAACACATAGCGCACGTAGTGCCACGCCAGAAGGCTTAACCAAGTATAAACAAAATTCTGATCTGTCACAGTTTTCAATAGGTCCTACTTCTGCAATTACGCGAATATATACTGCCAGAAGTTGGCTCGTAAAGGCTGTACTAAATATAAACTGCGTACGCCAACATGAGTCGAAAACTTCAACCTCTACTTACACGGTGGTATATTCCGCGAATGAAACATACAGAAAAAAAATGATGTTTTGTTAACCCTACAAAACATAAAAACTATGCAGAAACCATGGAAGATGAAGGTCAAATAGAGCAAACTGCTTTCGGAATCCGCTGAATTATCTCTGAGAGTCGTTGGCGCAACGCATTTTCTAGTTCCTCAGTGGTATGGGGTCCGCACGTTGTTGCCAAGACTCGCGTCGCCTTTCCATCTTCTGTTCCTTTTCTGCCGCAGTCATCGCGCCAGCACGCTGGCCCTGCGAAGCTTCGCCAACTCAACAAGGTTCACCAACCTCTGGCGTGACGTCAGCGCCTCTCCGACCAACCAGCGAAGTCCGGAGAAACGAGCGCTTTCCCTCTCCCCCAGTGACCTAATTTGCGTTCCTTGGCCCCACCTTGTGGCATCCCTCTCCTCCTCTTACGGCGCTACCCTCTCCTCATTCTATCAGCAGAGAAAGTACAGCCGCCGACCACGGAAACGGGGAAAAGGGCTTCAAAGGTACACTAAAGACAAATATTAAGTCCACGTGGACTTAAAATACCATTCCAGAAACCTCGCAGCGTTTGTTTTGTGCCTAGAAAAGAGCAAGAGAAAACTGCGTCTGAAGGGGGTCCGCGCAATCTAGCGCAATTCCAATCTAGCGCAATTCAAATCGCCCGTCCCCGAGCGGGGAGTCGTGACGTTGCATACGCCATCACTAAAGCCATCACCGTCCCTTACTGTAGTCTATGAGTAAAACGGCGCTCGACAGCAGACGCTATAGTTCACTATAGCTGGCGCTAAGGTTTGTTGCGCAAAATGCGACAGCGTATAGCCAGAAACCGAGCCCGAAAGAGGAAGAGAAAGCGTGCGCCGAACCATAAAACAATCTATGTATATATATATATATATATATATATATATATATATATCCCGGGTGTTTCAGCGAGCACTCTCCAAAAATTTGTAAAGGTTGCCTGTGGTAGATAGCACAATTCTGGTCTGGTTCATGAGCTGGTCGACTCGAAGAGGCGTAGATTACTTGAACAAAAAGATTGAAATGCATAACCAATTAACAAAAATTCACTAATTATGTTTTCAACTAATTACCTCACGGCTCATATTGGCATTGACAAATTCTAGCCAGTGGACTTCGCAAGGCGGATCCACTAGGAACGAATTCTCAGTATGACATACAGGTTTCGAGATATTAATTCCCGAACTTTGCGGAGAAATGCATGGGCGTTTCCAGTTAATTTTGTGCTTTAATGCGTATAACGACGTTTTGTTAAGAAAGTATACCTGAATATATGCGGATCACCACGGCGACGACGACGGCGAAAAAATCGCTTGGTGTGTCCATATAATTGCTATCGCAATAAAGGTATTTTTTTCTAAGAATCGAATGAAAGTTGACAAGTAGAATTTTCTTCCGTCTTATAATGCAATGCAATGATCTTTTTTATTATGAGTGGCTGAGTACTAGTGACACAATTATAGTGACTAGTCGCAACGTCATCGGGCTAGTACTTGACAGTCCCGGTGGAGTCTCAAATCGTTTTCAGGCGTTTACCTCAATTTCTCTATTACTAAAGCTCTGTTCTCGATAATACTTGCGCCTTAGACGTTCTCGAGCATTACTATATCGCTAAAGCTCGACTTATATTTGCCTTTAGCGTTTCTTTGAGAAAGCTGTTTGCCTTAAAAGGTAATCACGGTAGGTGTTACGAGGTCTCACACCTCCATGGGAAAGCCGTGCCCTGCTTCGTCGATCTTGTGTTCCGCTCCGCGGCTGTCGTTGGTCCCGAGGTGGAAGTGAAACTGTTTCAGCACAAATTTGCCTTCGCCAAGCACGTCCTCGCTTTCCACAGATGGAGCAGCGCCGCCTTCCTTGATCATCACCATGACTGCGATGCGGTTTCGAAGCAAAACATGAGAAAGATTCGCCAGAGACTACCAAGAAGGTAATGTCTGGAGTCAGCAGATATAGCAGGTACAGTGGGTATAGGTAAGCAGGTACAGCCTGGAGTGGCATAAATACAAAAGAAAAGAAAGACCTGCTAGGCGCAGACACTTAAACTTTGGCGCGGCTCTCAACTGTAGCCGTCATAGCCTCTTTTTCCCTTGGTTTAGACGATGACGTATGTGCGTATCTTTCATCGCACAAAGCTGATATATTGTCCTCTGAGGATTCCAGCCGAATATCGTCGGAACAAAAGTCGAGCCAAGCGCTAAGCTCGCGGCAGGTTCATCACGATTACCTGAAAATTGGGAGGAAAGTTATGAGTGAAGACGATGGCGATGCGAGCAAAGGCGATACATCAGGTCAATCGGGCAACCCTTCGGCAGTGCTAAAGACTCCAGCCTATAGTTGGCCATCGTGTAGATGCTCCAATGAACCTTTCGCATATCGTGACTGAAGTCAGCGATTAAAATTCGAAGATGTGTTGTAAGACCTCCATGTGCGCCACTGCAGGAAGAGGGCGCCTTGCACTTTCGCACCTCTCTTGAGAGACACGAGGAGAGAAAGAAAAAATGACTTCTTAGTCTGCCACGGAAGAGCTAAAATAAGCAACTCCATTAGGACAACCACGGGCTGTTTACAAGGCCAGCGTCAGAAGACTACTGTGAGAATCGCGCGCATTAATTCCAGCAAACGCTGAAACCCAAAGAACAAATAAATGCTAATTAACTTTTTAAGCAGAATTATACCCTGCAAGATGTCGCCCACCAGCGCCACGAGTTTAAGTTACTGTAAAGGCTCCCCTTGCTCTAGCGCGAGTTGCTCTACCACGAGTAACTCTACCACGAGTTGGGAGCCGTTTGCAGGAACACTACCGCGAGTCAAGGTCACTAGATAAAGGTTTCAAGGTAGCGCCATTCTTTCATCTAGACGCCGTCCTCATCACTCATCGCCAATCACGCTGTGCCTGATTGGTCTGGTATTTCGGCCGGTTAGCGGTGGCGTTTGTTCACTCATTCCCCCCCCCCCCTTTTTTTTTTTTTGCAAGGTTCTAACGCTTTGTTTTCATGCAGCATGGTTTACACTGTGCACCATACGCATGAATAAGGATTGACTGCACGGAATACATTTTCAAAACGTGTATTGATAATTATAATGTAGTACTACACAAACTACAGAAGCTATTTGTCTTGCACGCGTGTTGGTAGACTCGGAACCTTTTGTGGTGCGCTGGCGGTGCTCCCTGTAGGAGGAAGATGACAGGAGGAATGGAGCGGGAGAAAAGAGATTAGCGATACCTTGAAACTTATCTAGAAAGACCTTACCACGGATAGACTATAGGTTAAAATTACAGCAACATCACGTACGTGTATGCTTCAACAAATCTCCACGCGGACTCACTCGCGTGACCGTCCACGTCTACGTCGAACTTCGCGAAGCCCTTGTCGTAGTTTTCCAGCTTGAGGTTTGCGCTTTCTTCACTGAGACCGGAAGGTATCTCGATGGGTGACTGAACGGAGCCCCTGTCGCATACGCTTCCAGGCATGCAGAACACCAGGTCGCCCCACTTGTCCGGTTTGGGCCCTGCGAAAGCGGGCACAGCAAAAGTGGGCACACGTCACGCACCCACGTGATCGAGATGACGAGATACTCGTCGACAGGTGGCGACACTCGCGCCTCCTACACGTGAACCGAAATATTAATCTAACCGTTAAGCAGTCAGTGCCGGTAGAAGAGTGCGAGATAAACACGCAGGGAAATGAGCTGCGCAAATATTTTGACTAAAGATTTCGACCAAGCGCGCGAGGTACTTCAGGTATTTCAGGAGGTACGGCAACGCTATTTCAGGCAGGATATATTTATTTAAAAGTTTTTAATGCGAAAGCATTAAATGGCCCATGAGGCGAAAAATCCAGCGCTGGCGGCGTCCACAAACGATGGTTCAAAAAGGGTAGGAACCCTTGGCCTTTGGTGAGAGTCGAATCCACGACCTTTGGTGTTAATTAAGGCGAAGTTAATTAAGGCACACTTAATGAAGATATATAGTTAAGGCACTCGAATCCACGACGTCTGGTGGGAGACGAACCCACGTCCACATGCGTTAATTAGCGCAAAGGTGATTAGGGCACAGTTAATTGAGATGGAGTTAATTAATGCACTCGAACCCACGACCTTGCGTTGTGGCATAATGTTTAAGCATCACGCTGTAGTCGCAATGCTTTCTCATTCATCCACGTAAAGATGTAACTGTCCCTTGATTTTTTTTTTTTTTTTTTTGTATTGTGCATTTTCACATCTTCAAACTGTTCAAGTGCAATCAATCATTTAACGCGCGAGCACGTAGATAGCTTCGGCAGCTTCGAAAACGTGCGTAAGTGTCCATTACATCTGACAACGCAAGGACAAAGTACCTTTTACTCCATCGTAGGACCAATGACACTCGTGCTCCCCGTTTTCATTTGGCACAACGTCGTCGGAAACTTTCTCCTTCGTTTCGCCTTCTGCAAGAGAGGGCGGAGATGTCCTATAGATCCTTCATTTGTACTTGAAGCGACGCACTGCGGCCCAAGACGACCACGGAAACGCTGGCCTGCACGCTTTAGTTCGGGAGACCGCCGAAAGAGGTCGCTCCCTGCCGATGGAGGACCTAGAAGACTGCGGCTTCCGCTCCAAAATGTAGACACTTCGTCCGTTCGCGTGAGCGAGTTGCAACGGAACGACGAGTTGGTGACATGAAATGAGACGGAACTGAGAGCACGATAGGCTATACAGAAGGGATGCACGTGCGTACAATACAAATATGCTGTTCTGCAACCGTTTAGTTTAACTTGAGAGAGCAAGCAGCTCTCCTGCTAAAGAATGCAAACTCGCGACGGAATAGGCTAGTAGAAAACGTAGCTGGAGAGCCACTGCCACTCAAGTTAAGAGAGATCGCGGTGAAATACCGTTCTGCCACAATTTCGCTTAACTTGCGAGATGGTGTTTTCAAGTCCGAAACTGTGTGACCAGTATTGCTATGTCCTTTGGTGTGGCTTAAAAACACAATGCGCAAGTTAAAGAAAAAAAAATATGACACATAGAGTACCGTTCTGCCACTATACTATTTAAATTGAGAGGGTAAATCATCATTCATAATTGTGTAAAGTAGACAGCATTGAGCCAGAGCTCAGCGATGGAAGTGGAAAAGTCGTGCTAGCAATCGAGTATCGGAGGAAGTTGAGCTCTTGTGTACTTACGAGAACGTCTGCATTGGGAAAAAAATCTGACATGGTTGCGACAAAGCGAACGGGAGATACGTAGGAAACGCGATGACAGAGATAAAGGTACCGTAACTTCTGCGTAGAGCCTCGTTCCGATGCGAGGTACCATTCTCAGAGGATGGACTTGGACCCATGTGACCTGCAGCCCTGCAACAGTGAAGGGAGACCGGGATTGGCTCTGTTTACACCCGTAGGCCTAACTATTATAACATTGCTACGCACCCACAAAATGTCTGCGCAGACATTGGTTCGCCGCACCCTCTTCAACACGCCTGCAGTTTCGGGGGCAACGCTTGACTCCGTGGCACACCACGTCCCACCTGTTATTCGTGTAGGCGCAAAGGCAAATACTTAAACGTTGCACGCGCACACGTAATAAGTCTTCTAGGACCATCGCACGTAAACAGACTACAAAATAGAGACACCTTTGCTTTAAAACGAAAACCACGTCTGCAAACTATCCAACTAAGACATCAAAGTTCACACGTCACCATGGTACTGCGTGGAGTGTCGGAGTTCCATGGCCGGAGTGGTGTAGGTGTCCTGCGGGCTGCGGCTGAGCTAGCCTAGCTGGAGACCTGCGGCCAGATTACGTGGCAGGACTGGGTAGACGCGTCCACCAGGAAGGTAGGCCAAGAGCATAGAGGCTGCGGTCGGTACTCCGCTGGACAACCCGCCGATGTGCACCAACTTGAGACTGTTGAGCCGTAGGCTCAGGAGCACCAGGCATATGCAGGAGCCCGGACTCATCGTCCGACACGCCGCTTCCTGCGCTGCAGCCGCCTTCTCTTTGCTTGTTCTCTCCCAATGGCGCCGCTTCTACGTTCCCTCCTCGCGCCACGCGGTTCTTCTTTTATAGTTCACGCATTTATTTCACGCTCGTGTTGTTGTTGACGATGATGATGATTTCCTTAACATGGCCCATACCCACCTTGGGAGTTGTCCAAGAAGCGGATGGTACAATTAAAGTAAAATAAGATTATGTGAAGTAATAAAGGGCAATATAAGTGTTAAGGATAGAATCTGGCACGTTCATGTATTCGCCGTCATCATAGTCGTCGCCTTTCGTTTGCGACGGCGGTGCGTGCACCTCATGACAGACGGGCTAAAAAAAGCTCCGCTTCTGCGTCATTACGCGAGACTGCACACAGACACGGATGGCTGAACAAGTGTAGCCGAAAAACCCAGTGTCCAATCGCACACGTCTGTCACACACGTTGTAGACCATGGACATTCGAGATCGCGCGCACGATCTCGGAGGCTATGTGTAGACGATAAAGTTTTTTGCCAAAAATTACTAGATGGAACGTCTGGCGCTAGCGTCTACGGAAACTGTAAGCATGGCGACTCAGCAAGCAGGGGAAACGAGACCTGCTTATTACATTCTTAAGAGCGACTGGTTTGGTTGACCTGTGGTAAATATCACAGTGATGAGACGCTCGGGCGGAGCAATTGTCCGGCCTTGATCGTCAGACTAAACCCGCCCGTTGCTACAAGCCACCACCACCACCACCTTCTTTCTAGCATTTGCCCGACCCTTTGCGCATGCGTGAGTTGCGAGAGAGAAATCTGGGGCACAACGGAGGACAACGAAACTATATAGTTTCAAGTTGCTTTATAACATTTATAGAATTAAGTGGGCATCACATGCGTTCCTGTTGGAGAAACATCGAGCTGACGCCCCTATGGTAGGGAAGCGTAACGCCCAGCCCAAGCTGGCGAAGAGGACTTGGACACATTGTCGTGCGCAGGTTACAGCGACCCGGGCGAGGGTAGAAGTGATCGGTCGCGTCAAAGGCGAGAAAACGTACAGTTGCAAATATTTACAAATTATAGGCGGTTACACTAAGCAAGAAAGAAAATGGCATCGAAGTCCACAAGGGACGCGGTCATCGGCTTCATCTCAGAAAGCCGTCATGTCGTCTTCGTCTGCAGCCCCATGACACCTCCCCCCCGCCTCGTCGAGGGAACCCCGACCCAGTGTTCAATGTTGCCCGAGAATTATTCCGTTAGAGAGCTTCGTTAAATCCAAAACACTTAGAACACGCGTACAAACGGCATAGTTATTCGAGAGAGCCAAAGTAATTCGAAGATACAGTATACCACGAGTCCATTGTGCGCGTCTTGGATCTTATGGTAGCTGCGAATATTTGTAACAAGACATTGGATTCACTGCGCTGCTTCAAAGTTGTGAGCACATTACCCTCTAAGAACATGTGTACGGGAATATAAAACACTTCGATATAACAAAATCTTCGTAAAATCGGATTTCGATATATCGAGGCTTGAGACTACTTCTCAGCGGAACCTCTGCACTGCGGAAATGCTCCGACGAGGTTCTGATGTATGCTCAGATGTCAGTGCGCGTATGTCTTATTCTTGAAAGTCCCGTGACCAGTGGGTCTCACCGAAATAGCCCTCACGGGTAAGCGTAAGACAAGCGTACAAAGGGAAGACGCTACCGCGCAGTCGCGCGGGAGAGAAGACGAAGTTTATTCCAACTACGTTGTCGTGTACTTTTTGACTTGACGGTTCTGGGAAGTCTTGCAGGGGCGAAAGTTGTTCTTGGGCACCTTTGGCGACCGGTCGCGTAGCATTTGGAGCTGAGAGAAATAAACAGGGCAATGGCGTTATCCGGGGTCCAAAAAACGACTGCGTGCGCCCAAGGTCAACACACTGCGTGCAAGTGCGTACTAAAGCCCCTTCTTCTTTCTGAGGTTTTACGTGCCAAACCCAGTTCTGATTATGAGGCACGCCGTAGTGGAGGGCTTCGGATTAATTTTGACCACCTGTGGTTCTTTAACGTGCACTACAACGCAAGCACACGGGCGTTTTTTTTTTTTTTTTTTTCATATATACTACTACCGCTGTAAGCTGGTGAAGGGGCTTTAAGACGTACTATATTGGTCTGCACGCGTTTGTGGTGTGTACGTGGGCAATGAATGATACGAACAGCGAAGCTCATGTGCAAAGAGCTGGAGTTTTGTCCCACCGTTTTCTTTTTGACCGAGGGATGCGAGTCGAGAACGATCCACTTGAGACCCTCGGTACAGGGCGGTGTCGTGAGAGAGCCTTTGTAGTTGTAGTAACTTGTGATGGGACCTATGAAGTCGTCGAGCTTCAGCTCCTGCGTCAGTGTTAGAGAACAGAACGTTCTCATATAGTCAGGAAGGGTGGCTTATCTCTCTCTCTCTCTCTATACATATATATATATATATATATATATATATATATATATATATATATACGGTGACTTATATAGAGGGTGTTTATTTTTAAGTTTTACGGCATTTTTAGATATCGCCTATGGGAGGCAGCATAATTGTTATCATCGAGCTGGGTTATTGGATGAGGCGGACGTTAGTAGCACGAGAAATCGAAACACATGTTCAACTAATTAACAGAAATGCCAGCGTTTTGACAGTGGTTGTCTGCAGTCATCGAGTGTGATCTATTCAGGTTGGCTTGTGCGCGCTGGCACCATGCTTGTTAATTCAGTTAGTAAGCGAATGTGTTCAAGTTGATGCAGCCGATAAAACTACTATCCCTACTCCGTATAGCTCTCTACTAATTTGTTATCGCAATTGATGCTTCCCTTTTGGGCGAAACTGCGACTTTATTTATATTCTGCTTAATTAGTTATTCAACTGAGATCAATTATTCAAAATGTTTAATTTTCACTTTAGGGCCAAGTGCTTTTCGTCACGTTGTAGAGGGGGTCCACAAACGACCGATCCAATTTTTTTGTGGCAACGTACATGCTGCGTTGTGATTTGTTTCGGCGTTTAAGGAAAGCCCGCGGAATATAAAATAAAACCACGTGACTGCGTTCATGCACTTTCGTATTGCAACGCTAAAAACCGCGCTCCGACCGAAAGAACCGTGCGCCCGGTCAGCCTATCGCTTATCAGGGACGGCGGCGCTTCCTTTCCGTGTGCCACGTCAAATATGCTGACGCACTGCGAAGCCGATGCCTAGAGCCGCGGCCGCTGCACTTCGCCACGTTCCGCGCGCACGGTTCTTGTACACATGACGGACACCTAAGAGAAGATGATTCGGGACACATTCATGAAATATATATCGCTGTTAAGCAATCAGCTCCAGATAAGCGTCGTCGCGTATACCTTGGTGGCATCAGCAGTGACGCCGATTTTATCAATAATGGCTTGGAGGGCAGAGTCCGCTTTATCGTCCGCTGGCGTGTCTTCCACCTGCAAGATACAAGGCAAAAATTAGATATTTTTGGGTGACAACAGCTGCGCCATTTTAAATATCCTTAAAAGCTCAATACTTGCTCTATAACCGGTTCCGAATTTTTCTGTATTAATTCTAATGGAGTATACACAAATTAGAGGCGCACGGATTGACGCTTTTCATATAAACAGCAAGGCAGTTTCACTGCCTTGTTGTAATTTCGAAAATAACGGCCAACATCTTCTTGAACCGAAGAAAGTCTGTGCATATGCTACCATTTCATTCGTGTGGAGCGCCTATGTGGTGCTCAAAACTTTTTTTATTATGCAGAGAAGTTTTGAGCACTTTCTTTCAATATGAGGGAAGTTACATCACCGTTTCTTTAACAGTTCACTGTATGTTAAATAATAAGCATTGCTGCCACATTTTGGTCGACAGCTACGCTAGAAAGCCAACGAAGTTCACACGAGCGGGACTCCGGCCTATATTGCTACATGCATATTGCGTGTTTCTTGTGGACACGCACGGGCACCCCGACGAAGAAGACGAACTGCTCCTTGCTCTCGAGCTGTCGGCTGAACTGGCCAGCGCTGCATTTGCCTTTCGTAAATATACTTTGTAAATAGTCTGCAGTGCATAATACTTCGTTCGCGTAACAATATCAATGCTCCTCGATTACTCTGCGCGAGCGTCTGAAGTTAAACAATAATTTAACCTAAGCTCTGAGAGCTGTGGTGACAATCGTAGTCGATGACGCGTAATAGGTATGTCATTATCATCATCAGCCTATCTTTATGTCCATTACAGGAGGAAGGCCACTGCCACCGATCTCCAATTACTCCTGTCTTGCGCTAGCTCATTTCAACTTGCGCCTGCAAATTTCCGAATTTCATCACCCCAGCTAATTTTCTACCGTCCTCGACTGCGCTTCCCTTCTCTTTGCACCCACTCTGTAACTCTAATGGTCCATCGATTATCTGCCCCACGCATTACATAGCGTGCCAGTTCCATTATTTCCTCTTAATGTCAACTAGAGTATCGGCTATCCCCGTTTGCTCTCTGAGCCACACCGCTCTCTTCCTGTCTCGTAACGTTAGGCCTAACATTTTTCTTTCCATCGCTCTTTGTGCGGTCCTTAACTTGTTCTCGAGCTTATTCTTTAACCTCCAAGTTTCTGCACCATATGTTAGCACGCTATTAACCAACAGCGGTGTTTCTCCAGCAGGCACCGCAATGCATAAAGCAGGGCGAAGGTTCAAAGACGGTCATTTGATGACGGGCTGGAGCAACTACAAGCACTTCGTCACTTTGCAAGGCCCAGCGACAAATTTCACTAAAAGATTGGCTTTGAAACTTGTGAGGGAGATCGTAACACCTTGCTTGAGAGAATGTTGCTTTGACGGACGACGTAATCCTGTGAATCGTCAAGTAGACATCGATTCGAACGGTCGGGCTGGATTCACAGGCTGACGAAGCTCTGTAAAAACATAACCCCTTACACAAACTACGTCGCCGCGCTTTCGTCGTCCTCAATGTTTAATGGCAAACAGCCACATCAGGGGCTCTTCTTTTCTCTCTCTCTCTCCTTAAGCGAACTCGAAAATTTGACCGTCCCTGAAGACCGCTCTTCTTGGCATGCTTAGCAAGGAGCATGCTATTCAACCAAATATACAGCGTGAAAAATAGCACTTACGGACTGCCTCTGCAAGTCTGAGTTTACGTTAATCGATGCTCATGATGGCGCAGCGACGCGTTTTCTTTAGCATAGCCCCCCCCCCCCCCCTCTTTTTTTTTTATTTTACAAAAGGTATTAGTTCTCCTACATCGTAGGAACACTACCAATGGGTAAATGGCTAAAAAGTTTTCTTATGGTATCCTCAACCCAATGCACTTTACACACAATACAAAAATACACAATACAAATACACAATACAAAAAGATGTCCTGTGCTCTGCAGCAGCTACAAAATGAGTCCCGCAAACGATTTCGTTCTAACCAGAATCCATGTACGTGCGGCGTAAGCGCGCGCAGCCTCCCATATAGGATTCTCGCAAATTTCTCGGGCGATTAAAAACCACTAGTGTATTTAAAGAGAGTTCGCTCTAAGCGAAAGACCATTATAAATGTGCTCTAACGCATATCGCTGTACCTACACTATACACGACATACCTGGAACAGGACAGCCATTACGAGCACGCTGCCGGGCTCCCTGAGGGCCTCAGCCAGGCTGCGTTTGCCTTCTTTTGCGTGGACGAAGTGGACCTGCGTGAAGCGAAAAGGGAGCGTGAGCGCGCGCACTCCCTACGCTGCCGTTACAGTGAACCCGACGCCTCCTAAATAAGCCGCAGGCCTGCGGCTCCGTCCGTGAGGTTAAGTGCATTCATTTGTCAAAGGTTTAAAAGGCACGGCGTGCATAAACGAGACCTGTCGTTGGCAAACGCAATTTTTTTTTTCAGTTTAGAGAACTCGGAGATTAAGGGGGATGCCACTCCTCACTTTCCCGAGCGTATGATTGTGAGTAGGCTGGTGCGATCCCCCCCCCTTTTTTTTTTTTTTTTTTTGGTTCGAAGCGAAGTCAGGGCGAATAGTAATTAGTGTGAAATAATTTCGAAGCGAATAGTTCGAATAGTTGTCGGGCTTGCACAAAGCCTTGACGTAAGAGCCAGATGTTGACAAATGTAAGAAAAAGTTGGCTATTCGCTTGCAAAACAAGGAAACAGGTTGATCTCTGGAGCCAGTTTATATTCGAAGTTCCGTTATCTAGATATTGTCACGCAAAAATGAAAGTTGAACATTTCTTACCACTCCAGCTGCACGGAAAATTTCTTTACAGGCTCTTGCCTCACTGTTGCGCATCAGTCTACTTAAAATTGTGTGGTGGTTGAGGCCGCGGGAGCGTTTCGCGTTCGCCAGTAGTGCGTGGTCGCGATGCTGTGAAGTGCAACTTGCACCTTATGGTGCATGGCGCAAATTCGGGTTTTTTGCTTTCTGTACACACGTGAGCTTAACACGTTCTGTTCTGCAAACGCACAGACGAACATTTTTAAAAAATTGAAAGGCAAAAAACGGGGTGTGGGTTATATGCGAATTTTGACTTGAGGTGATGCTTCACGGCAGCGAAAATTTCGCCTTGAGTTATGGTTTCACGGTAGCACTGCCTGCGCTGCCGTTAAACCACCTTTAGGGCAACGTTCTCCGCTATCAGCGTAGCTGATGAGGTGGTCAGCAGAGCAGCTGGCCGAAGATACGACGTGAATAATTCGTGCATCCACGAATGGAGACTGTTATTAGCATTATTCAGGCATTGTCTGCCGTTATCTCTGCGGGTTATACGCGCGGAATTTCTCTTCTTGGCAAGATGTGATTGGGGATGCAGCTTACACGCGGAAAAATACGTATATTTGTTCGTTTCGAATACTTCCAAAACTTCGAATACTGAAATTCGGGCCGCAATGAAAACCGAATAACATTATGTTCAATCGAATATCCTAAAACATTGAATATTCGAACAAGCCCAATTGTTAGGCAAGGTGTAATAGCCATAGTCATGCGGCGAAATAAAGAAGTGTCTCGCGGCAGAAGCTTCAATCAGCGCTTTTACCTCGAGTTGCTACATATCCGGACAATTGCACGAAATTAAAAACTAGGTCGCATGCTCAATCGGCTATAACAACGCACCCTTCCTGTTTGACCTTCAGGCGCAAGCAAGGCTCCCACGTGGAGCCAAAACATACCTTTTTTTTTTTTTTTAATCTCTTCACCTTGATCGGCTTCTGCTTTGTCTAAGGCTGGTATATAGCTCCGGAAATTAAACACTTTGTGAAAAAACTGTAAAAGAATCTTGAGTCCTCGTGATTTACTCGAGTGACTGTATTACGATAGCATAACGAGATCGCATAATTCAGCGATCATTCGTCGACATACACACGACTTTTCCTACTTCATGGTCATCTGTGAATAATTACATTACGATCTGCTGCAGCTCGTCACCTACGGTAAATGGTAAACCGAAGGCAACAGCACAACGACTGCTACGCACACCACAGCTATCGCTATAAAACACCACGACGCACGACATCTCAGTACTACCGCTGCAAGACCAGACCATATCTAACCAAGCATACATTCAACTCCAATGCGAGCCACAGCTGTCGTTTTATTACAACCAACTCCCTAATTTGCATTGTACTGGAGAGCATTGCGCAAAATAGCGCGCCCGCCGCACCTCGTGCCCCACGTGCGTCAAACACCTCCGCTGCCTCCCCCTTTCCCGTTCCGTCGCTCTCACCCTGCCAGTCGCATTGCTGAAGACAAAGCAGCCCACAATGGTAAAGACCAAATTAGGACCATCTCCACGCCCCAGCGACGATTCAGCGACAGAAACAGATCTCGAAGGCAATGCTTTTGCGCACTGCATGCGCCCGAAGTGATTGCGGAGCCGGAAACACGTCACGGCCACCATGTTTAAGACATTACCTGGGAGAGTATATTGGCCTACCGACGCATGTTCCGAGATCTGTTATGCGAACCTGCCTACAACGGCGACGGCCTAGCTTTTTATGTGTAGAATGCTACCCCATTAAAGAGAAAATGGAGAAGGTTTTACTAGGCTTCGCACACCTCCATGGGGAAGCTCCGCCCGGCGTCGTCGATCTTGTGCTCCGCTCCCTGGTTGTCGTTTGATCCGAGGTGGAAGTGAAACTGCTGCAGCACGAATTTGCCTTTGCCGAGCACGTTCTGGCCTTCCACAGACGGTGCTTTGCCGCCTTCCTTGATCACCACCGTGACTGCAGTTTCGAATCAAAATAAGAGACAGCTTTGTCAGAGAATACGAAGCAGCTATATATAGTCTGGAGTGGACGAAGAATGAAAGTCTTCTATCTAGCGCCGATATTTCGACTTTCGCGAATCTTGCGGCTAAGCTGTCAGACCTCTCTTGCGCTGCGATGCATCTTGCAGGTAGTTGGCTATTCAATGTCGTTTGGGATTCCGCTACGCGTTAACAGTTGGACGAACGCGTCTTTGTAACGCGAGCAGCTGTGCGTGTGACGTGAGAGTGTGCGTGACGACAGCGGCAAGACGACGACGACGGTGACGACGATCGTATGATGGCGACGACGCGATTTATTCTCCGGCCACTTGACGCGAGTCACCGTTCGAAGCGGCAGGTCGATTGTTCGGTTCTACATATGTGGATGGGTGTAAGCGAGAGGAACCTGTCCCTCAACTGCGTACGTATGTCTATGACCAGTGATGCGTGTTACAACGACGATTGTATCTACATTCCGGCGAAGAAACATTAAAACCTGCTCGTCATGCGCCTATCATGAAGGCACTACAATGGCATTAATGACAGGCTTGTCTTGGGCCTATCATGAAGGCACTACAATGTTGCACAGCCTATATGTAGTCGACAAGGGTAGCGATGGGGCTTGTTGGTGATTCATGAGGAACGTGCAGCAGCGTTAACTGCTGCACGGAAAAGGACACGGGAATGTTGGCCGATCCCGAAGGCGGTGTGGTCTAACGCAGCGTCTCGAAGCGCTAGCTATCAAAGGGGGGGGGGGGGGGGGGGGATCGAGGGAAACTGACACGTGACGCACGCGCCAAGCGTCTCAAAGATCACACGCTTTCTTTTCATGTGTTTTTGCACGAGAAAACAAAGCGTGCGATCGTGGCCTAATGGTTACGGCATCCGGCTGCCAAGCAAGAAGCGAAAGGTTCGATCCTACTGTCGGCCGCAGAGTTATTTTAAAGCGTACGTTCCTGCGGCGACCGTCAGCGTCGAGCATCGCAACCGAGCGAACGCGCAGCGGCAGATGAAAGACGGCGATAGCGAAGAGAGCGCGAAGAGGAAAAACGGAGGAGGAGGGCGCAGCGGCACTATGAGGCGGAAAGCGGTGGAGGGGAGGAGTATGGCGAAAGCGTGAGATAAGAAAAGCGTAGAGTCGCGCAAGACGGCTGTGTGGCGACGATGGCTACGAGATGGCACCACAGTAGCGCGCGTTGTCTGTATGGAAACAAAGCACTGCGTGAGCGCAGATCCGTCTCCGGCGGCTGCTGTGAATGTCGCCCACGTGTTGCCCAAGCGCTGCCTCTCGCGATCTCCCGATTAGCGAGGCAGTCAGCGCCACACTTGGCTCAGTTTGAAATGTGCCGCGCGATACAGATTGTCCGCGCCAGCCAACATATCGCGAAATGAAAACACGGTATAGAGCTGCGCTCAAATTTCGCATTAGGGAGTATTTAATCATCAGTGATTTTTTTTTATTCAAGTCCGAAAAGAGGCGAGACAAACCTACCTACCGCAAGGTGCCTGGAATGAGGTATATTGAGGGAACGATGCTTCACATTATTATTATGTTCTCTAGAGGTGCTAGCCGAGCTCCATCTGAGAACGAGCAAAGCGCTAAACTCGCGGCAGGTTCCTCACGAGTTCCTCAACAACGGGAGAAGAAAGAAATGAGTGATGCCGATGAGAACAAATGGGTGCACCAAGGCAGACGTGCCACCTTCTGGCAGTGCTTCCAGATATAGTTAGCTCTTCTTTACAGACATCCCGAACATTTTATCACATATGTTGACCGTCTGATGCCTGACCACACATCTTTCTTCAGCCAGATGTGCGGTAAGACGTCCAGTGCGCGCCCCGTAAAAGTATCGCGCTGTCGCGCGTGCCTTGGGGAGCCACAAAATGAAAATGAAGACAAGACAGAAATAGCTCCTTAGTTTGGTAATAAAGAGGTATACAAACGGCTCCATTTCGTCAAGCACGTTCATGGCGGGCTTGCTGGCAAGCGTCTGGAACCTACGAACAACCACGCGCATTGAGCTTTGTTGGGTTAGGTTTGCTATACATAGTGGTTTCGCCCAGTTGGTGCAAAAAAAAAAAAGGAGGCAAGGAAGGAAAGAAACGAAAAAAGCGCACTTTGCAGTAGAAACATACCTCGCAAGGTGTCGACCACCAGCGCCAAGAGTAGCGTGTGGAAATAGCGAAGAAACTATATAAAGTATATTTAATTAGCATTATGGCGAGCCGTCGTAGCCAGGCCGAAGACGACGAAGCTGCGCCGCGGCGTACTGCCACGCGCTCTACCCAGGTGGCTCGCGAGCACGCACACCTCCAGGGCTTCTTGGCAGCAGCGCACCGGGCTCGTGGTGGCTTACCTCTGAGCGACGACTCCAATAAAAATGTGGGAAGCAGATCACCTCAAGCCTTCCCACATCATCACTGACCTCTGGATGAATACTGGTATCATGGACCTATCCACCCAGAGGTCAACGAGCACGTAGCAACCATGTTCGAGGCCTAGGTGCTTCAAGAATAATAGTGGAAAGGTTAACGAACATTCGGTGGAGAAAAGTAAAAGACGGCTGGAGTATTGGTGGCGCAAATGCAGGAAAATATAGAGAGTCCATTTCAGGAGGATAAAGTTCAATCAGGTTCAATGGTTTGTTCACACAAAGTATGGGCCTCAGGGGCAGATAATAAACGCAGGAGAAAGGTTTGAAAAAGATATCGGTGGCACCCGGGCCACAGATCCTTTTCAAAGGGGACGCTCATCATATCGGGATGTCCGTCCGGCCGTCCGCCTATAACCATACAGTAAGCCAGGCTCGAGCTACAGTAACATCGCGTACGTCATGCTTCGACGTCTTTTCACGTGAACTCACTCGCGTGACCGTCCGCCTCTACGTCGAACTTCCTAAACTCCCTGTCGTAGTTTTTCAGCTTGAAGTCGCCGGCTTCTTCCCTGAGACCTGAAGGTATCTCGATGGGCGACTGAATGGAGCCCGTGCCGCATACGCTTCCAGGCATGCAGGAGACCAGGTCGCCCCACTTACCCGGTTTGGGTCCTGCGAACCCGCGTACGAGCAAAAACGCAATGTGCATGTAGCGTGGCTTATGAAAAGTTCCGCAGAAGCAAACATGTCCTCTAAATGATGGCTTGCGGTTTAAGTCTATAGACCTAGTTTCGATACGGTGCACCCTGCCGGCAAGCTTATTCGCCTTTTCTTTTTTTTTTTTTTTGTAGTTGATGGTTTCTTGATTTGTCACGCGTTTACAAACCTCTTTTGTTGATTAGTTCCAGATTAATTTGGTAGTCATTCACATTCGTTGTGTTATTGGCCCCACTATTGCCGTTTTTATGTCCATTAATTGGTGTTATTGGAGTTTTACACCTGCTAAATGCTTCAAGATATGCGCGTCGTACACTTGAGAGGAAATGCACTCGCGGCGAAGCTGCGTAACCATAGACGCAGTGAAAGTGTATATAATCGATGTCATGCGAAGCATTTTGCAGGTACCTGGCTATACATCACTATTTTCGGTTCTGCAAACCCTTTACCAGATGAACCAACGTGCTTGTGTAAATTGAGCACCGAACGACAGAGGTTCGATTCCACCATCGGTCACATATTTTCTTTTTAAGCCGAAAGCCTTAGGTGTCTACGTTGGCAGTGACCTTGGCGAAACTGCGCCGTGGCGGAAAATGGCCGACGCCGCAAAGAAACGCTCGGAGTGACGTCACATTTCTCAGGGAGGGGGGGTCCTGTAAACAAAGTAAATTAGTGGCTTCGAAAAGAAAATTTGGTATGTTTCGTTCTGCGTGGGAATCAAGCCTCCGGGATGGGACACGAGCACTCTTCCCTGAAGCCGCGGCTGCTCCGCGGTTCTGGCTTACTAAACGCGTGCCTAGTGCGTGCGCGATTGCACACGTCACGTCGCAGCCATCTTGCTGACTAAAGGTGTAGCCTAATGCATGCACTAACATGCTGCACTTTAGGTGCTACGTTAAGTGCTCATATGTGGCGTTCAGGAGGTCGCCTTAGTGCCACACGTGCACTTCCCATTGCGGCTCGTTAGGTCTTGCAAGACGTCTAGCCCCGATTGTATAACTTCACGTATTACCAAATGCGCAGCAGGCTTTCGCCCTCTTGTGTTACAAGAGTTTAACGCCTGCCGAACTTTTTATTAAAGCGAGGCGAGACAGGAACCTAGCTACCGCAATGTGCCCAGAATGAGGCAAAGAATGCTTCGCATTAAAATCGGCGCACGTTTCAGGTCCAAGCAATCTGAACCCCAGAGAGAGCGATGACAAACGTGAGGGCGCCTCAAACAATTTACTATGTAGTGAAGGACCGAAGCTCGTGCTCACTTGGAATCGGACCGCCTGGTGCTTACTTTTAGACTGATTTGCCTCAATGTAAATAAACCGCGTAACATATTTGATGGGGGTGAACTTCCACACGAGCACAGTCTATGACGGCACGATCACGCGAGACGAAGTCTCACCGGAGGATAATGTCGTGGAAGCCATAAGGTTAGCACAAAGAAATTCTATTACAGCTTGTCATGACACGCGCAGAGTACATAGCCAAAAGTTTGTAACAACCAATATCGGTTCCAGTACTCAGAGTAGGAGAACGCGTCATGACGTCATAAATATACTGACTCGTTCCATTCCTGATATCACAGCCACTGAGGCGTACAAGTGCCAGTTAAAGAAAAAAGAAAAACGCGCGCAGCAGTCATTTTTTTATATTTTTATGATCAGCGTCACCATACGTAGCCTTATTCCTACACGTCAGTAAATTTATCTCTGTATTATATGACGTGACGACAATGTTGATGACGCCAGCATTAAGCTATCTCATTAGAAAAAAAAAACACACACAAAGGCTTTTGTTCACTGACCAAGTCAAACATTCATACACGTTTCGGAACTCATATGGCTTCCTTGTTTACAATCGATTGTGAACGAGAAGACATGTCCGAAATGTCAATTGTCTTTTGACTTGGTTAGTGATCTGCAAACAAGGAACCCGTACGGGTTCAGAAATGTCAATACAACTTTTGATTTAGACAGTAACCATCAGTCTTTGTGTTTTTTTTATTATTATTATGCTACATAACCAAAGGTGTTATCGCCGAACCTTTCTACGGGTTTCGTAGAAAACATATCTACGAAATGTTTTCCAACCTTCATACTTGCTAACTGCAATCCTTTTATAGGTGCTGAAAGCATGCGCTAGAGCTTTTACAATTGAAGTCTGACGACGCAAGAAAAAAAAATAAAGGTACCTTTTACCCCATCGTAGGAAAAATGGCACTCGTTTTCGGTCGCTTCCGTTCCCTCTTTCGTCACCGTGTCGCCGAAAGTAGTGTTCTTCATGTTAGTCCCTGCGATGGAGGCACGAAGACATTCATTCAAACCTTTTATATAGAATAATGACCCACGTCCTCGGATGAAAGCGGCAGACGTTGGCCGCAAGCGCTAGTTCAGGACACCGCGCACAGAGGTCGCTTCCTGCCGATGGAGTGATGCGGCTCCCGCGCTAAAACGTAGGCCGTCGTCCGTTCAACCGCGGTTGCTAAGACACTGTGCAGTCTAGATTTTCAATATACGCGGTCCGTTCGCGTGAGCTTGTTGCAACGGAATGACCTGCTGGTGAAATGAGACTGAACAAGTCGAGGCGAGTACGCGATACGCAACATGAGAGGCGGTAGACGAGGTTACAACACATGTATGCTGTTGTGCCACCGTTTAGCTTAACTTGACAGATCAAGTAGCTCTCGCGCTAAAAGAAAAAAAAAAAGAAGAGATAAACGCGCGCCAGAGTAACTAGTTGAAATCTTGGCTCGAGTGCTACTGCTCTTCAAGTTAACAAATTTCGCGGTAAAATACCGTTCTGCCACTACTTCGTTTAACTTCCGAGAAGCTGCTTTCAAGTCTGAAACGGAGCATCCAGTATCAGTATGTCCCATGGTGCGACTTGAAAGTATATTCTCCAAGTTAACGGGAAAAAAAGAAAAGAAAAAAGAAAGTAGGAGACCGATACCTATTCTGCCTCTATGTATATTAACTTGAGAGGACGGCCTCTGACGTTGCGCAGTGTAGACGACGTCAAAAGTTACGCAGAGCATTCCTCAGCGCAGAGCGTTTGAAGAGGCATGGACGTATTGAGCATTTTTGGAGGACATGTACTTACGAGAACGTCTGCATTGGAAAAAACAAATCTGACTTGGTTGTGGCCCAGCGAACGAGATAAACGTAATAAACACGATGACAACGATAAAGGTACCGTAACTTCTCCGTAGAATGCCTTTCCGTTGCGAGGTACCATCCATGAGGATCGACTTGGACCCATGTGACGTGTGTAGCCCTGCAATAGTGAAGGAGCACGCGATGGTTTCATTCACGCGAATCTGTCAAGAGCGGGTGGAGTCGTAAGTCTTGATCGGACAGTGCAACCCAACGACATTCACGTGAACGCGAATGACGGCGGCCATTTCTTTGAAGGCGTTCTCACTCTCGCTTGCGTTCTCCGTCTGTCCTCAGTCGGTGCGGGTCAGTGTACTATAGTCGGCAAACAACTTAAGTCTGCAGTGAAGCCCCGCCCACACCCTCATAACCACCAGCCAATCTTCCTCCGCGAGGCTGCAAATTGTTCGTACTTAAAACTTTCCCTGTTACCTAAATAAGGCGGTAACCACAAAAATAAAATTATAGACGCGTAATTTTATACGTTTTCACACGTTTATTATAGCGGAACGTACAAGTACGACAAGTACAGTCGTATCAAGTCCGACGACTTTTGTAAAGGTCGCATGATGACGATTTTGTTTGCTTCGGTGGTTGGCTGGCGGAGTAACACAACACCGCGCAGTCCGTGTGCCTTTGTTGCCAACTGCTCTTTCTGGAAGTTGTATCCTACTATAGTGTCGGTTCTTCAAGTGATTTTTCAAGCCGATGTGACAGGAAGATGACGTGTAGAGATTAAGAAACTTCACGGGCTGTGCTCGTTCGCTCGGTTACGCCGAGGGACAACGCCGACGTTCAACGCGGAAACGGGCGCCTATAAGAGCTGCGTTATAAAATTAAGCTAACTCAACTGCACTTGACATCTACGTAATGCGAGGCGTGCTTGCTTTGGTAGAGAATGGTTGCGATTAATCATATAAAGTATTCTGCCGCGACCGGTTACTGCTGTTGCCACGTGAGTATCAAATGACACCTGTCTTCGTATATACATATACAGAGTGTTTTAGCTAAGTTGTGCCAATCGTTGTTTTTTTTTTTTTTTAATCACGTGTGAGTTACGAGAATGCAACCAACTTACTATTGTTGGCGGCCCTATTGAGCAACAGGTATTTTTTACTACGAACTTAGATAATTATTTACAATATTTAATTCACCACCTTTTTAAAGTATTGATTTAACCTCAGTATCTTTAATGTATTAGTTGTATGGCCTATTCAGAAGTATCAATATATACATATATATTTTCTTTTTCGTGATGATAGCTGCTGTGGTATTTAATTTTTTCCGGGCTGCAAACACAGAGCGCAAGATTCGAAAATCAAAAGTACCACGTGACTACGCGCTTACACGCAGCGACGTGAGCGCCCTCAAACATGCCACGGACGAGTGATCGATGCTGCACGCAGACAGAAGGCACGAACAGGCCTTGAACCACGGAGACGTATCTTGTGCAACGGTTACGCCTTCCACTTTTATCGCCTTCGCCTGACGTAGTGCTCAACCAGCCAATCAGCTCATCCGATTTTGCTCAACCAGCCAATCAGCGCGCGCCTGACAAAGTGATGGTCGCAGAATACGTCCCCTGCTCTCAGTCGCGTCGCTACCGCTCGCGCCGGTGTCTGCTGCACTGCCGGGGAATGTTTGAGCACTGGAGAGTGCGCATTTAGAACAGGGTTGAGTCTATTCTCCCGACAGCCGGGAGAATTTCTGAAACAAATTTCTCCCGACACTCACATCCTATTGGCGCTCGGAAGTCACGTGACAAACTGTAGCGAAGAACTGCCTGCCTGCGAGTGCGCACGAGAGCCTGCAAGTGTGGTCTAACCTAACATAACCTAATCTAACTTTCCGACAGCCAATAGGAGGCGAGTGCCGGCAGAAATTTGTTTCAGAAATTCTCCCGGCTGGCGGGAGAATAGACACTGCCTTAGAAAACAGCCATGAGCGCTCTCACTGTTCTGCAGTTGAAAAGCGCCGTTGCGATTGGATTCAGACCCCAGTCGTGTCACCAACTAAACCCGAGTCCGATAGATAGATAGATAAACTTTAATTCAAATATAGTTTTGTCTTGCCCCAATGGGGCATCGCTAATGGTCGGGGCCCCTAGTCCAGGGCTCCGCTGGCTCTTGCCATCTTCTCTGCTCTCTGGATCAGCTTGAGCTGGTCGTCGAGGGCCGAGCTGGACAGCAGTGCCTCCCATTGCTCCCTCGTGGTGTTCGTGTCATGGTGTTCTATGTTGTGTAGCGTGCACTCCCACGTAATGTGGTATAGGGTTGGTGTGGCCCCACACCACGGGCATTCGTCCCTGTAGGCTGTGGGGTGCAGGCGATGTAATATGTGTAGGTTCGTGTAAGTGCCTGTCTGGAGCCTACGCCAGGCAGCGGCATCCTCCGTCTTTAGTATTCGATGGGGTGGGGGATATCGCAAGCGACTCCCTCTGTGGTAGTTCAGGATTGCTGAATACTCGGGGTCAACTGGGTCAGGGTCATCTGCAGTCGGCGTGATGAGTGCTCGGTTATATGCAAATTCTCGAGCTGCTCTGTCGGCATACAGGTTACCCGTGATGGCAGCGTGACCCGGTATCCAAATGATGGTTATGATGGTGTTGTCGTCAGTGTCCTCCTTAGGTATTTGGGCTAGGACTTGTGCCGCAGGTCTTGCGATTCTTCCCTGTAGGAAGTTGCGGCAGGCCTGCTGGGAGTCCGTGAGGATCGTCAGTGGTTTTTTTTGCGTGTTGACCTTCGCGGATGGCTAACGCGATGGCCAGTTCTTCCGCTTCCGTGATCGTGCAGGGGCGGGTCGATGCACTGGAGGTGACGTGGCCTCGGCGGTCGCATACCACTGCCACTGCGCCCTTTTTATTCGTTCCGTACATAGCGGCGTCCGTAAAACGGGCCGTGGTATCGAACCTGAATGTTTTCTCTATGTATTGGGCCCTTGCTTTCCTCCTTCCGGAGTGTAGGTTAGGGTCCATGTTGCGTGGTATTGGGGCAATGTGATACCTGTCCTGGACGTGACGAGGTATCGTGCAGGTTTCTTGGGTTCGTGTTGTGGCTTTGAAGCCCAAAGTTTGTAGGACCTGCCGGCCCGTGTGAGTCCGCGCAAGTCTCTGTTGTTGTGAGACGTGAAGGGCTTCTGTGAGTTCGCTGAGGGTGTTGTGTAATCCCAGCGCCAATAATTTCTCAGTCGATGTACTCATCGGCAGGCGGAGAGCGGTCTTGAAAGCCATCCTCAAGAGCGTGTCGGCCTGTTTCGTCTCGGATTGTGTGAGATGGTAGTAGGGCAGGCTGTATGTGATTCTGCTCACCACCAGGCTTTTGACCAGTCGGAGTGTGTCCCCTTCCTTCATGCCTCTATTCTTCGATGTTACACGGGATATCATGCGTGATATCGCCTTGACACTGGTTTTGAGGAGCGTAAGGGTGTGTGTAGCACGCTGGTTAGACTGCAGCCACATGCCCAACACCCTGAGCAATGACGTTTCTGGTATGAGGCTCCCGTTGAGGTGTACCTCGATTTTTCGTGTTGGGTCTGTGGGGACTGTGTGGTTACCCCGGCCTCGCCAGACTCGTATGAGTTCAGATTTCTCGGGCGAGCATTGTAGTCCCCGTTGGCTGACGTATTCTTGGATGAGGTCAGCTGCAGTTTGCAGCCGTTCTTCTTTTTCAATAAGGGACCCTGTTGTGGTCCAGAGTGTTATGTCGTCTGCGTAGAAGGCGTGGCGGAGGCCTTCTACGTCCTGCAGTTTTCTTGCGAGGCCGATCATGGCGACATTGAAGAGCGTGGGTGAGATGACTGCTCCTTGTGGTGTGCCCTTGTTGGGAGGGTGGTATATTGCAGTCTGGATCTCCCCAATCTTCAGCTCTGCCGTGCGGTGGCTTAGGAAGCTCTGAACGTACTTGTACGTTCGCTCACCGCAGTTGGTGTTGGCGAGCCCTTCTAGGATTCCTTGGTGGCTGACGTTGTCGAAAGCTCCTTTGATGTCGATTGCTAGGAGGGCATGTTCGCCGCTGCGGGGAACGTTGCTGAGGACTTCTTCCTTGATTTGCAGTAAAACGTCTTGTGTGGACAAGCCTCCGCGGAAACCAAACATGGTGTCTGGCAGGTGCTTGTTGTCTTCTAAGTGTCCCTGTAGTCTCTTGTGTATGATTTTCTCGTACACCTTGCCGAGGCAGGATGTGAGCGAGATTGGTCTCAGATTTTCAATTGCCAATTTCTTCCCCGGTTTGGGTATCATGATTATGCGTGCGTGTTTCCACATCGCCGGCACCGTACCTTGTTCCCAGTGTTGGTTGAGAAAGGCCGTGAGCGCGGAGATGGACTTGTCGCTAAGGTTTCTGATCATGGCGTTCGTGATACGGTCCGTGCCCGCCGCTGTGTTACGGGTGGTGGCTGCGATGGCCGCTCTCACCTCGTTTTCTGTGATGGGTTCGTCCAAAAGTGGGTTGGGTTGTCCCATGTATGGTGTTGTACATGGTTGCGTGGGAGCTGGATCTCCATAGCACTTGTTCTTGATGGCGTCGATGAGGTCTTGTTGGCTGCCTGGGTAGGTGTGTAGTAGCCGCTCCAGGGCCTTGTGCCCCTCTCCTTTGGTTTTGGTGGGGTCCAGGATGGCTTTGAGTATGTGCCACGTTTTGGCGGTACCCAGGGTGCCACCGAAGGAGTCGCAGAATCGATACCAGTTCGCCGAGGCGAGTTGCATGGCATATTCTTCTGCTTCCGCTGTTATTTGTGCTATGCGTGTCTTCAGTTTCCTGTTGTACTTCTGTGTTTTCCAACGGCGGGTGAGACCTCGTTTGGCGTCCCACAGGTGTAGTAGGTGGGGATCCACTTCTGGGGTCTCTTCCGTTCTGGCGATTTCCTTTGTATGGTGTTGTTTCTGTCGACGGAGGTTGTCGCACCAGTCTTCCAGGTTCGTGATTGTGTCTGTGTCCTGTTCTTGGGCTTCCCTAATTTTTCGCCAGTCAGTGATTTTGGCTGTGCCGATCTGCCTGCGTAGGCGTCCGGTTTGTAGCGTTATGTTCAGTATGTAGTGATCGCTGCCTAAGTTTTCGAGTGTGTTGAGCCATTCGGCTCGCGTGGTTTGTGTGATGAAGGTGAGGTCGGGAGTGGTGTCGCGTGTTACGCTGTTCCCTTCCCTCGTCGGAGTGTTCGGGTCTGTGATCAGTGTGAGGTGACTCTGTTCCATTAGTGTTTCTAGCTGGAGACCCTTCCAGTCCTGCCTCTGATACCCCCATAGCGTGTTCTGAGCGTTGAAATCACCCATGATTACCAGAGGGCGATCTTTGGCAAGGCGGAGAGTGTCCCTGAAGAGTTTGTCAATGTTTGCCCGCCTTTGGCTGGGGGGGGGCAGTAGACGTTTAGAACAAAGGCACTGTTTGTCTGATTGCCTTTGTACACGAATTCTAGGAGTACATGTTGTACGTCTACGTCGTGTATAGATGTGTGTTGTATAGTTGTTATGTTTTTGTCCACGAGTGTGGCTACCTTCCATTTGTCGTCTTGACTTGCGTGGTATTCCTCGTAGCCATGTAGTGTTGGTCGGGTACCGGGCTCTTGTAGGGCTATGACCCCTGGCGGCTTTGAGGATTGAGCGATCAATTGTGTCAGTAGCCCTTTTTTCCTTCGGTACCCACGGCAGTTCCATTGCCAAATTTCTAAGTTTTCTTTGACTTGCTTGTGTGGTCTAGGCATTGTTGGGTGTTGTGGTCGGTGATGTTATGGTCGGTGATGGGTGTTGGTGTCCGAGTCCGACGACGCTCACCCTAAGAGAGCTGGAAACCTACCGCGAGAGTCGTACGTCACCTGCATCCGGTACAGGTTTAAAGCACGGGTGTACACGGCGGACGGAGTGATAATCATGATGATGATTACTGATTTAGTGGTACAAACCCACTGTGGGGCGTAGCGGAAATCGACAGCGAAGCAGTACGTAGTCTCCGTTATGCTTGTCCAACCATGGCTATTACCCACTACGAGGCCAAGAAGCAGACGGTCTTACTAGTGATTTTTTAATAATATTATAACTAAAACAAAACTGAGGTCTTAAAGCGTCTGTGAGGGAGAAAAATAACGTAGAACTGAGAAGAATGCTATAACGAATTTCGAGAAAAAACAATTTCATATCGATAAAAAATGTGAAACAATCAACAGACATTTCTGAAAATTTAATAAGGTCCCTAATTTGTGTCCCTGATAAAGTAATAAATTGCAATAAAATCGTCCAGCTGTGGCTGAAATCCTGCAAAAGGTTGGATAGTTGGTGAAACGGAACGAGCCACTACCACGAACGGGCAAGAATCGGGTGGTATAGCCGGGGATAAGGGGAAACGAATAATGGGGGAACAGAAAAGTAAACAAAATCAATATGGTGCTTCTAACTATTTTGAATTATTATAAATTAAGGGTGCGCGAATATTTACGAATAAAATAGAATACCAGTGCTCGATAAATATGACCCCTGAATATTCATGAACATCGAATATTTTTTTTTTCTAATTTCTGACGCGACACGAAATGCGAAGCTCGCGCCGAGTGAATTTGATGAATGAATGAATGAATGAATGAATGAATGAATGAATGAATGAATGAATGAATGAATGAATGAATGAATGAATGAATTCTAGGGTTGCCAAAACCACGATTTGATTATGAGGGACGCCGTAGTGGGCGACTCGCAGTTAATTTTGACCACCTGGCGTTCTTTAACGTGCTCCCAATGCACGGGACACGGTCGTTTTTGCAGAAGCGAGCGCTTCTGGACAGCTACCGCCACGGAATGGGTTAAAGTGAAACTATTTTATCAGTTTCGCTTTTGTGTTTATCTTGTCCACTACGCGGGGATGTTGAAAGCGCCTTCGTAGTCGCCAGGGGGACGAGCGCTCGTTATTTCGAAGATGGCGTCGACGTCGTGCGCCACTACCCCACGGAAACAGCGAATTTCGAAGGATTCCGACGGCCCGGATTCCTAGATTATGGTAGCAGCACAGACTTGAAATTTCGACTCTTTCGATGCCTCAGATTTTAGTACGAACGGCAAAACTACGTCCAACTGCCCCGGAAGCGGATTTGTAACATCCAGAAGGTACAACGTATGGCAACCGCAGAGCCGCGCTATTGGCTTAGACGCCTATACGGGACGCTGTGATGTCACTCCAAGCAACGGCGCCACGCGACTACTCT